>NW_023637621.1:1884449-2048789 GCF_015220235.1 Choloepus didactylus | reverse complement strand
AAACAACCACTGAATTTTACCCTTTGAAATGGTTAAATGGTGTGCTTTATGTTACATGAATTTTACCTTGATAAAACAAAAATGTTTTTTCTGACATTTTGCAGTTGTTCTAGGCTGACCCCTGACAATTGAATTCTGACTGTGGTTCCTCTTTCCAATGGTGAAGATACCACTTGGGGAAATGTTTATGCATGGGGTGGTGTATATGCCATCTTTACCTCACTGTGTTATTACCATAGCAGCATAAATCTCCCACCCCCAAGTCGTCCGCCATCAACAGTAGAATATTGGGCCTGGAATTCCTGGTGACAAAATTTCCATTCACATTCCCAAGCAGCCACCCGAGGGTTACCGACAGCCAGCAGTTCCTGAAAATATTGTGAGGGGCAAGAAGAGGATATCAATTAACGTTCACATCTTTGGCAACTACAAATACAAAAGAATATGACATTCCATATCCATTTTCACTATGGAACTTATCTGAGTTGGCTTACTCAGAAACCAGAGTTTCTTTAAAGCAGTAATTTTTATATTAACGTATTATTGTATTTTACAAACTAATTATACTGGGTTGAAGTGTGTGCCCCCAAAATTTAGGTCCATTTGGAACCTCACATTGTGGCCTCATTTGGGAAAAGGGTCTTTCCAAAGCTAATTACTAAGAAATGTAGAAGTGAAATCATATTGGATTTAGCATGGGCTCTAAATTCAATGATTCATGTCTTTATAAGAGAAGGGAAAGAGATATTTGACATGGAGACATAGAATAGCTGGCTGTGAGAAGCTGGAGGCCTCTATTTTTGGAGCCACCCAGTTTGTGTTCACTTCTTCTTTCAACAGCCCCAGGAAACCCATACCCTAATCTTACATGCATCATTTACTCTCGTAACAACTCTTCAAACTGTCGTAAGGATATCAGACTCTTTATAAAATATATGACAGTGGTCAAACTTGAGTGCAAGGTCCAAAAATTTGATTTTTTCATATACACATGTAAAAAAGGTAGAAAATCAAAGTAGATAGGCAGGTTTGATTCTTTTAATGCTGTACTTTTTAGTACACTTTACAACCTCGTAATCTTACTCCAAGTCATACAGAAGGGAAAGCAGCAAATGAAGTCTAGCAACTTTCTCAGACTGAGCCCAGGGTGACATGATGGAAAACCAGAACTTTGGGGTGGAACACAAGTGTCCATAGAGAGTTATTCCCCCTTTTCCTTCATTGAGAAAATAAGCCTCCAGAAGACCTCACACCTGGGGATGCTCAATAATAATAATAATATTGGAAACTCTTTTCAACATCTGAAAAAGGAAATGTAATATATTGTGAAATAGTCTACCAAAATTTAGAGTAGGAAGAACTCATATGTAAGGGGTGAATTCTATAAGGTGCCCTTGATGGAAGGTGGTGTCTCCAACAGCCCTTGATGGGAGATGGTCACTCCAACAGCTGTTGATGGAAGGTGGTCTCTCCAACAGCCCTTGATGGGAGATGGTCACTCCAACAGCCGTTGATGGAAGGTGGTCTCTCCAACAGCCCTTGATGGGAGATGGTCACTCCAACAGCCCTTGATGGAAGGTGGTCACTCCAACAGCCCTTGATGCGAGATGGTCACTCTAACAGCCGTTGATGGAAGGTGGTCACTCCAACAGCCCTTGATGGGAGATGGTCACTCCAACAGCCCTTGATGGGAGATGGTCACCCCAACAGCCCTTGATGGGAGATGGTCACCCCAACAGCCCTTGATGGAAGGTGGCCACTCCAGGTTGGCAACCAACATTCCTTCAGGCAGGGTGCAGGTTTCCCACACACGAATTCCATCCAATCAATTCCAACTCTATTAGTTCTACCTCTAAAGTGATATCGTAAATCCGTTTGTGCTTGTCTATTTCCACTCCCAATGCTGGAGCCCAAGCAACCCCTGAACCTCTTCTCTCACTTGTATACCTCAAATTTCTCCTAAATCACCTGGGCATCCCCTCTGCAAAAGACACCCCACAGAAAGTCCCTGTAAAAATACAACTATCTTTATAAAACTCCCTAAAGAATTCCAATGACTTCCCAGGTCTCTTAGGATTAAGTATAAACCCTACCATGACTGATCAGACTGGACTCAGTTGAGCTCTTTTTCTACTCCCTCAAGGCTCCATCTCAGTGCCTCTCCCTGTTTGCCCAGTACACGCATCCTTAAAATCCTACATTCATACATGACTCCCCTGTGCAAGTTCAACCCAAGAATGCCTTGCCTCTCACCCACCAAACCCACATACATGCTTCCATTCCATTCCCAGAGTAAGTGTCCCTTCCATGGAAAAGACAATCTTTTTGATGTCATCAATCTGCAGCCCTTTGCTACACTCCCCCATTACACTTGACTTCCTTTTCACTTGTGAACTCAGATGTTTTGAGATTACTAGCTGGCTGTTGTCTCTTTCCATTAGACTCTACTTTCCATGGAGGACCAGAATTGTGATTATTTTGCTCATTTCTGACTGTCTTGAGGGCGTGGTACAGAGTAGAACCCTCAAATCCTTGTTGAATGTATGAATGAATGAATGAATGAATGATGGATGGATGACGAATGAATGCCCTACATCTCACCTTCTCACTTCTCAGCCAAGCAGCTGGGCAGACTCATCTGCTTTGTCTTTCTTAACGTCTTCAATCCCAACACATCCCTGAAGCCCCTGTTTTCCATCTACCTGCTTATCACTCCCAAATCTATACCGTATCTCCAGCTCTCTCCTTGGCTTAAGATCCATGTGCACAGCTGCCAAGGGACATAAATTTTATATTTCCTATTGCTGGCAAGGTTTATCCAGGCAATGCAAATAATGACTGTACTGAAATAATATTGTAAAGACAATGTAAGGCAATTCACATAATGCCTAGTATGTAATGAGTCATCAGAAATTGCCATTATTTCTACAATTTTTATTACCTACCCAGACACCAGAGGTCTCCAGGAGTATTTGTATACAGCTGTCAATGAGTATTTTTAAATTTGTAAGAATTAATACTGTCTGAATTTGGATCTCTATCTTCCTAGCCACTATAAACATTCACACACTCAATCATTACTCCCGTTGGAATTATCTAAAGAGAAGCTCAAAAGGAGCTTCTATTTACAGAATCTAAGTAAAGGAGGCAGCAAAAGTAGTTTACATCAGCAACAGTGCCAGCATTGGAATGTTTTCTATGAACATATTATTTAAATATGATGCCATTTTTTATTTGTGCTATAAAGCTGACGTGCTATAAAAGCTCATTTGCCATGCAAATCAGAATCACCACACTCTCTCTTCATTAGAGCAAAATCACTTCTAGTCAATAGTTTTGATAGCCCAGCACATATCATGGACTCTTTTTACTGACCTTGAATAATTTTGACTTTTCACAACTTACAAGAAGTTTAGAAGTGGTCCCTGCTTCTCTACTAGAATCTGAGTTCCTCTGATGTGACAGCCTTATGTTTTCCTGCTGTATCAGGATATTTTATCCTTTGAATACAATTTTCAACAACATATATTATTAATATGTGTTACAGTCATAAATGTGTCAGATCAGTTACGAGTTGAGAACCAGAGGTGGTCTACTTTAGCTTCACATGGAATCTCTGGAGAGCTTTAGAAAAATTAACCCCAGAGTTCCACCCCCCAGGTATCCTGCCATTTGTCCATCTGAGGTGCAATCTTTGATTCAACTGGGCTTCAAGATTGAACCCACCCTTCCACCTAAAGCTTATCTGCATCTTCATACAACCGTCTCTCACCATGCCCCCAAGGATTTTATGAATCACTCATTCTGCTCTGAAATCTCTTTCTGTAGCTTTGGTCTCTGTTCTCCATTGTCCCCTTACCCCAATACAGAATGAAACAATGCACAAATGGCTCACATATCTGCCATTTTAAAAAGATCAAACACATATATTGATCCCAAATCCCCTTTGGGCTGCTCCATTACAATATCTGAACTGTCAAGTGTTTCTCAAGACTATCATGCCCCAAACTGGTCTAATTGGATTCCTCCATGTCACTATTTAGGTGTATTTACTCTTGCCCTCTTCACATTGGAAACAGACAAGAACTTTAATTCTCCAGAATATGAAAAATAAGTGCAATGCTATTTTATCTGTATGTGAAAAATGAGTTGTCACCCTTAACCAATAAGACAGACTGAGTTGAATTGGAAGCATACATGTACACACATACATGCATGCACATAACACAAAAACACACATATGCAAACATATGTGCACATACACATGTGTGCACACAAAAGTACACATACTCCTGCTCCAAATGCAAAAAAAAGTTGTATCAATACATATTTTTAAGTTATTTTAAATACATACCCAAACTTCCAAAAGCCAAAAAAGAAAAAAACAGCCATAGGAGAAGGCAGAAATTTCATTCATCCAGCCTGCCCATGGGGAAATCAGAGCTGGTGATGTCTCTTCTGCATTGGATTGCAATGCATGTGTGCAGGTAGAATTCATGTCTACAGGTTCTGTGCCATGGTCTCCCACAGAAAACCTACAGTTAGAAAGGGCTGCCTACCCAAGAATTCAGACCAGAAAAAACATTCCAACTGTCCCAGAGAGAAACAGGGAAAAGGCAGACATCCACCTTAGTCTATGATAGAGAAAGAAAAGTCATGAGAGAGCACAACCCAAAGCTTGCAGTATGTAGGATCCAAATTTGGACCACCCAAGCAGCACAGAAATCCCAAGCTGCGAATTTAGCCTAAAAGTAAATTGAAACCTATGAATTCTATAGGAACCTGGTAAAAGCAAGAGTGACCTCTCCTTGCAGTCATACTTCCACAACACTAATTTATCAAGAGATTTGTGCATGAAATTTTGACACAGCAAGCCTGAGGCTGATCTCTTTGGAAAGTTCTGCTTGCTAGATTAGCCCTTGACTGGCATCTAGGAACTTGGCTTTCAGAACAGTTCCTTAGCTGATAAGAGAGACTCACTGTACCTAAACTATTTGTGCAAACAATGTGGATTACTCTGAAAACCTGCTTTCCTTCTGGAAATCTGGAATGTGGCAGGTGCTAGGCAGAGAATGCCTATGTGATCAGCCCCCAAGTAAAACCCCCAGACACTGATTCACTAATGAGCTTCCCCAGTGGAAAGTACTTCACATGGTTCTCACAACATATTTCTAGAGGAATTAAGCAGGTACTGGGTAACTCCACTGGGAGAGGACTCTGGAGGCCTGCATCTGGTTGCCTCCAGACCTCATCCCATGAGCCTTTTCCTTTAATTTATTTTGCTTCCTGTCATTTTGCTCTAATAAATTATAGCCATGAGTATGATTATATGCTGAGACCTCTTAGAAAATCATCAGTCTGGGGTGATCCTGGGAACCCCCAAACAAAAAAATTCTATTTTAAAAATGACAACTGTAGAAGATGAGCTCATAGCTTAAAAATACAAATATTAAGAGAGAAAAATATTTCCATGAGAGAGAGAAAGTAAGAAGTTGTGACAAATGGAATGACTCATAGCCTGGGAAACTTTACTTATGGACCCAACCTAAAGAGATTCTAAGCTAAGTATTATTAGAAGATTCAAGAAAATAAAGAAAGGAATAGAACATAGAACAAGAAGAAGACATTACAAAACAGAACAAGTATGTTTAAAGAAAAGTAAAAAATTAAAAGCTTTTAGACATGAAAAATGGAGTCATTGGAATTTAAAAACAAATGCAATAGAAAAGTAGCATGCTGCACTGAAGTTCAGAGTAAATTGGAAGCTAGATTTCAAAACATCTCATGGCATGCAGTGTGAAGAGCCAGCAGAGGTAAAGAGGCATGAAAAATAGAATGTAAAGCTTCATCTTACATTTTAAAAGGATTTAAGAAGCATGATATTAGAAAGGATGGGAAGAGGATATATCCAAAGGTATATTGGTTAAGAATTTTCCAGAATTGAACTTGGGCATGAATATTCAGACTGAAATAACATCATATGTCTCAGGCAGGGAAAATAATTCCTGGCTTAGTTTTACGTCTTTAAAGTACAACACAACAACAAAGAGAGACTGGTTTAAAACAACCATTGGTTACCTAAAATAGAAGAAAACTGAATTGACAAGAAGCTTTTCAACAGCCACAAGAGATCCCGAAGGCCAAGTAATACTATTTTCAGAGTATTTACTATTTCAATGTAGAATTCTATACCCTGCTAATGCATCATTCAATAATTAGAAGAGATTATTGGCATTTGGGGGTATATATAATCCAAAAGACCCTTGATGAACAAACTACTAAAAAATCTTTCATCAACAGGCAAATTTATACCAGAAGGAAAGTGTAGGACACAAGAAAAGATGTCAGAAAAAAAAAGGTAAAATGTGTTGATAACTCTAAATATGCACTGACAAAAAATGATAATAATGTAATAGTAATTTAGGGAAGGTGTAAAATTAGGTAAAACCAATTTTCCAATCAATAATTAAATGGCAGCTGAGAGGAGGAGCTTGGAGTTAAAACAGTCTGTGTTCTTTGCTTTCTTTATGAGATGGGTAGAGGTACTGATTAATCATCCTATTCTGATAAGTTAAAATCATGTTAAAAATAAGTAGGGGCAAACACACAATTAAAAGCATTATATGAGGTATAGCCTCCAGGCCAGCTGGGGGAGAAAGGAAATAAAGAAATCACGATATAAGATGATAGAAATAAGTCCAACTATATTAACATTATATATATATATGTATTATATTTGTGTGTGTGTATGTGTGTGTTTATTTGCTTATTATAAGAAAGAGAATCTCTGATTATTTTTTTAATCCACCATACACTTTTTCTAAAGGACTCATTCAAAACCTAATGGCAAAAAAAGCTTGAAAACAAGAAAGATATAAAAAGCTACAATAGGCAAACAGTAACTGAAAGAGAGAAGTTGTTGCAGTAGTAATATCAGCCAAAAGAAAACTTAAAGTTAAAATCACTAATACCAGCAGGCAGAGCTATTACTGAATGATAAAAGTAACAATCCACAAGAAGATATGAAAATCATAAAGCTGTATCATCTTAATTATAGCTCAAGTACATATAAAGCAAAGGTTGAAAAAACATGGGAAATGATTGACAATCCACAGTCACAATGGAAGAATTTACTGCATAGCTCTCCAGTAGATCAAAGAGAATCATTATCCAGGATGGAGAGAACTTGGACAAGTAACCGTTCTCTTGACAGATAGAGAATAGCAAAAGTTCATGAGTTTTCCTACTTACCAGTCCTGGAATGGCTGTTTCATAGTGTCTTCTTATTTTCACCTGAGGAAGAAAAGTATAACTAAGCACTTCTGCAAAGCAAATACTTTCAGCATAGCTAGACCATTAACCATCCCAAGTGCTAATGAGCCTGTTTTGTGATGACCGATTCGATTCTTTATGCCTAAATGCAAACAAGTGATGTTTGTCAAAGGGAATGAGACACAAGTGTGTACAACTACTCAACCCAAGATAGTCCACTTGATAGATTTTCAAGAAATGGACTTGATTCGATTGATTCATCAACTTAAACCACTCATTCCAGAGTCATTAACATAAACCAATAATAAATGAGCATGTATCCAACAAATGTTTCTATCAGACCTTCATTCTATGAAGTCCTCTGCTGGAAAGTGAGTTTTTTACAATTATCAAGTCAACACACCTTGCCTACTTAGGAGAACAGTGATGTCTACCTTAAAATGTCCAGCTACAAGCTCAGTGGCTCAACTCATTTGACACAAGAGGGTATGTTTGGCGGCTGTAATTATGATCCTTTTATAAGAGTGGTGTCCCCTACCTGGGCCCTCCAGGTTGTTCAAGTAAGTGAGGTTTCTTAGGCTAATGAGCTACCCCAGAAGACAAATGGCACATCGTAAATATTAATAGCACCGCCATATATTTTATAGGACTTTTTAAATTCCGAGGCATATCCACAAGCATTTTCCCATTTGATCCTCAAACTGTCTCACCCTGCTTGCCTCAAGGGGTTAACTACTAGTCTCCTGATTTATGAAGAGGATATTGGGGGTCATAGAGTTTAAAAGACATGCACAAGACTGGTAAGTTGAAGAGCTAGGATTCCAAAGGGGACTCGGACTCTCTATCCTGTGTCTTTGTATAAATTAGCATTTCCATGGCCACCATCTGTAATGGACTCTAAAATGTGATCTTACCCTCATGCTGGAGCCCATCTCCAACCTTTGAATGACAGTCCCTTCTCTCTGTCTATATTGTGATGTCCTAAAAAGCCAGACACTGTTTTCCATCTCTTTAATGCCTCTGCCTAATACTTTACAAGGCATTCTAATAAATGCATACCAAAGGAACTGAGAGATTCCCAAGAGCTGGGTGAAAGAGACAAAGATAACAATGGATTAGGAATGGGAATTTTTAATTCAACAATTGTCACCATAACTTATTAAACATCTCTCAGATCCAAGATTGGTAAGAGACACAATTGATGGCTTTAGCTACCAGTGTGACATTCTCCCTAACTGTCAAGGAAAAAAGCTATTTTTTTAAATAGATGGAAATAGATATTACCCTCATAGTATAAAGGATGTTCTAAAGTAGTGTCCCTACTAATTCCATATTTTAATGTTTTCATCATTTGTGATTAACTCCTTGTGACCTGGGGGCTTCCAATATGAAGGGGACTAGTGAGAGGGAAACTGTAGAGAGGGTACTTGATGAATACATTTAGAGAAAGTTGGCCAAGGGTACAGAGCCCCATTTTCTTGGATGAGAATCTGAAAGAGAAGGAAACCACAAGAAAACACTGGAATTGCATAATGAGCAAGAGAGCAGAAAGGTAGAAGAGCTCACAACCAAATTCTAAGTTCCATCTCAAAATGCCAGAAGTGCAAATGCTGCACCAAAATCATAGAATTGGTAGAAGAGATAATAAATGCATAAAAAAGCAATAAGGAGAACTCTTGATGGAGAAGACCTTATCATGAGTGAGAAAGAAGAACTGCAGACAGGAAACCACAGAAGCAAGCTCTTTTACCACTGGGGAGTTTCCATGAATCCTATGGGAAACTCTAAGACTGCAGTGAGAAAACACCACCCATAAAAAAGAGAATTAGTCTATAGGGGCAAAGACCCATTATGGAATCACCAAATATTTGGGACAGTCAGCAGCAATTTCCAAGTAAAATAGTTTATACACAAAGTTAATTAATAGACCACTAAGTTCAGGGCCTTATTTATAACTATAAATATAGTTATAGTTAAATTCCTCCAACAAATAAAGGAATGGTATCTATGAAACAAGAATAGGAATTTCTGCTATAGGAATAGTTGGTTATGAAACTGGGATAAGCCCGAGTCTTGGAAATGGTAAACCTAAGAGTTGAAATTTTTTTAAAAAAATTTAAGCTGCAAGTCTGGCTGAATCAAAGAATGGACGTAGCTGAAGAGGATATTGTTAAACTGGAAAATTGAGCTGAAGATTTTCCACAGGAAGCTACAAAAAAAGGAAAAGAGGTTGGAAATGCTGACATTCAGTCTTTCTATTAAGACATTGAGTGGATAAAAATTAAAGCAGCTGGAAAAGCTGAAATATTTGACGAAATATGGTTGATAATTTTCAAGAACTGAAGGAAAACCCAAGTCCACAGAATGAAAGAGCCAGTGAATCAGATAAATACAAAATACCTATACTTTGTGCTGAAGTGTCAAGATACAAAGAAAGTCCAAAGAGCAACTGAAGAGAAAATTGGGTGAGACTCAGACCACATTGGATGTCTCATCGTAACACTGTATACAAATTGCAATGGCAAGACAGTCACATTGCTGAGCTTAATTTCTCTGTAAGTATAATTTGATACTGAGCCCAGACATCAATTGATGCACACATTTGAGAATTGCAGCTAAATAAACACATTTTCAGGGACCCAAGGACTCAGAATCTCTCTGAGGAAATCAGCAAAAGATTTGCATCAGCAGGAAAATATGCATTAGCAGCACACGGGGAGATGTAAGATTAAATGGCGAGCAAAGCAACAGGAAAAACTTCTGTGTTGGGTTGAACCGCATCCCCCAAAGTTTACACCCATCCAAAGCCTGTGAAGTGACCTCACATGGAAAAAGGGTCTTCGCCGATGTGATCCAGTTAAGAAGAGGTCATACTGGATTAAGGTAGGCTCTAAATCCAACATGAGTGGAGTCATAAAAAGAGGGAAATTTGGGCACTAACAAGACACACATGGAGAGGATGGCCATGTGAAGATGGCGGCCGACATTGGAGTGATGTGTCTGCAAGGCAAGGAATGCCAAGCAAGGAATGCTCAGAGATGGCAAGAAGCAGCTTCTTCCCTAAATCCTTCAGAGAAAGAACAGCCCTGCTGCCAACACTTTGATTTTGGACTTCCAGCCCCCAGAATTGTGAGAGAATAATTTTCTGTTGTTTGAAGCTAGCCAGACTGTGGCACTTTTTATTGGCACCCCTGGGACACTTGACTTTATGACAACAGACACCAGAAGCAAAGAAAAAGGGTGAATTGAAGAGAAGGAAAAAAATGTATCTGCAGTATTTTCTATAAATAAATGAGAAAAGAGACAAGCAAAAAATTGGAAAATGGACACGGAATATAAACAGACAATTCACAGAAAACATACAAATGATCAAAAACATGCAAAAATATTCTTTTCTCCCCAGAAACCAGAAAAAGTAAATGTTAACCCTAATGAGTTAGCATGTCCCACATCTGAACACCAATATTTTTTTTCCAAATATTCAAAGTTTGATAGCATATGGCTTTAACACAGATAAAAAGAAAAGGTTGCCTACACACTGCTGGTGAAAGAATGGATACAACTCTGTGAGGGAACCTGGCCTTATTAAAATATAAAAATAAATAAATAAAATATGTAAATATATGTTATATAAAATATAAAAAAAGCTATGACTGAGCAATTCCACTCGTCACCCTAGAGAAACTCTCAGTCAGGGAAACACAGGAAGCAGCAAGAGGGATGCTCATTGCAACATTGTTTTTAATTAGAGGAAAATTGAAACCCACAAAAATAGCTACTCTCTGGCTACATAAATTGGAATATATTCATACCATGGAATTCCATGAGTCAGATAAGAATAAGATAACTCTGTGAATCAGGAGGAGTTCATTTCCAAGATCCATAGCAAAGTTGCAAATAAAACAGCAAGTTTCAGAAAAATAGATACAGTATGACACATTTTATCCAATGTCAATGATTTCCTTCCCATAGATACTTGTAAAAGCATGTAAAAGTTATGGAAAGTTATGACTCATTACATTTGTTACAGATAGGTAGAGAAGAGACCAAAATAGAGGGAGATGGTGGGGGCAGGCAAGAACTTTAGCTTTACTAATAATCACTGTTAAAAAAATAAACTTAAAAAAAAAAAGCAGATAGTGGCTTTTGCATATTAATTCACTGAGTGGCCTTTGCAAGACTGCTTACTTGATCTGGGTTGCTGTTTCCTTCTGAAATAAAAGAGTTGGACTTAAAATATTTCCTTTAAACTAAGGAAGATGAACTAGATGATCTCTAGGTCTCCAAGGGTAAAGTTGTATAATATTATAAGGCATTACCCAAGCATGGGTGGAATAAAAACAATAATTACTTTTACAGGACCTTTCATCCAAGGAAATGGCCATGCAAACTGGATATTATCTCCTTAATCTTCTCCCCTTCTCAGTGAGGGAAGATGGTAGACCCATTTTTACATGGATAAAATGAGCTACATGGGGGCTGGTGTGATTTAAGTTCAACCAATAAATTCCAATGTAACCTCTCCACTAATTAAAATATTCTATGTATTAATATTCATTAAACAAAATAGTGTAGCCACTGAAACTACTCTTACAAGTGCTTGCATTCTTTTAGTAGAAAAGAAACTCCTTCCTTCCTTCCCGTATATGCCTGAAAAAATTGCAGTCATCTACAAAACCCAGAGCAAACTTCCAGAGTGGGAGCTAAATGTGACTTCACATTCAATATATGACGAGGTTATCTTGGTAATAATGTTTAGTGTTTTGAAGAGCACGTCTCAATTGTAATTACAACCCAGAAGACATCCAGCAAAATTCAGCAGTTTATATCCTAAATTGGGGGGAAACAACTTATCTCGCTTTTCATCTTAGCCTCTGCTTCTTTTCTTTGCTGTAATCTCAGAACCAAAATGTGGATGGGGGTCAGTAAAGCTGGAAAATGGCTAAAGCAGAGGAAACACCCCAGTGATCTATACGGAAGTAAAATTCCACATGGGTGAGGCAGGTAGTGGAAGATGCACTTGGAAAGTCGGGCAAAATTTGCTGCCCATGGGTTCTCAACCTCAGCACTGGTGATATTTGAGCACATTCATTTTCTGTGGTGGTTGCGTCCTGCATACTGTAGGATTTCAGCATCATCCCTGGACTCCACCCACTAAAAGCCAGTGACTTATCCCCCCCCACTCTCAGGTGGGATAACCAAATACACCCCCAGACATCAACAAATGTCCCCTGGGGGACAAAACCACCCTCTCCCCTCCCCAAAAAGCATGAAAGGAGACTGATGTGAAATTATCGTCCTGGATGGGATGATACCAAACACTGTCTATTAATGATTCAAGATTCAAAGAGTCATTGGTTTAAAACATAAGCCCTATGATTCTTTTCTCTTACTTATATTTAAATATTTTAATAATTATAAGTTAGCAGTTTCTCAATTGCCTTATTTTTCTAATTCACTCCAGGAAAGAATTTAATACTGTTGGATTTTTGTTTTCTCACAAGGTTCCGCATTTGCATAAGATTTCTAAAGAAATTCACATACATTTCCAAACATCCCCCAAACTGCCTGATATTCAATGATTCTTAGAGTGTTATAATTATAAAATATGTTGGAGAATACGCAATAATTGTGACAGTTGTAAATGAGTGTATTATTAAAAGCATCCTTTTTCTTTTCTAATCATTAGATTTTACCTTTTAGCTACCCCCATCATTTAATTTCCATTAAGAAAAGCACTGAGAATAAAAACATTTAAATATAGCCAGTATAAAGTAATTTCAACATAAAGAAAACCTGGCCAATAAAGTGGCAAAATTGTCATTTTATACTGCATACGTCAATTTCTGATTTTTTAAAAGTGGAGAAAATTATAATATTTGGCTTTCATTTTATTATTGTAATGCCTGCTTAAACCCCTTCAGACATCAAAAAGATACCCTTTCAAAAAAACTAAAAGGCAAATCTTCCAACTGATATCGGCTTCATAATTATACAACTAAACAACCATGGTCTTAGATATACCTGCTTAATTGTTTTCCTAAGAATAACACAAATATTCTTAAACTCAAATGCCACGGATCGCTATAGAAAACATGAGTCGACTCTCCCAGTGTCCACACACAGGTGAGCGAATAAACCAACCCTGGGGCAGACAGAAAACCATGACACAAACTACTGATACAGACAATATTTTGTGGATCTCAAAATGATTACACTGAGTGAGTGAAGCCAGGCAAAAGAGTATATATCATAGGATTTCCTTTATCTAACATTCTAGAAAATGCAAACAAATGTATGATTTGGTAAAATTCAAAAACATTTCATCACTTTCAACCCTGTCAATCATTAAAAAAATAAATAAGGACATGCAACTGGAATTATAATAAACTTAACATATTTTCCTCACCTGCAACAGGCTGTTTCTTCAGCTCCTACATCTGTGGACCCTGGTCTTGGAAAAGGTCAGAACATCAGCTCAGAATGACTGTCTTTATTATTATAATTAAATATTTATTAAGTATGAAGATTGGACACTGCCTTCACCTAGTAATTATTGTTACATTTAAACATAACCTACAGTAACATTTCTTATATAATTATTTAGGAAAGGAATCTTTTATTTCAGCATTTTGGCTCATCTAAGCATGAACATACAATTAAAGGAATTTTATGAAATTCAATAGGTTTCACCCCAAGATAATTAGGGAAAAAATCTTAAATAGGGATGACAGTTGTTCAAAGAAGGCAAAGGGAATAGAATTATATAAAACAGTGCATTCCTGCATTTTAATCAATACTCCTGGCTTTTTAATGCAGTTTTTGTCTTCCAGTCCAAATGCATCACACAAGCATTGCATAATTAAGCCTGGAGTGGAAGAGGGTCATTTGCTGCTTTCTAGACAGAAGTTATCCCAGCATTAACTAAAGACATCCTTCATACAAGACTGAGTTAGAAATTCAGCATGAAACTTCTCCCAGACCCTTTCCTCAAGTAATTTCACTATTTATTAAGGTCTCATTAGGTATGTGATAATGGAGGGTTTGGGTGAGGGTGAGAAGGAATGCAAACGTGAGACTTCCCATGAGAAAGACGGATGTGCAAACACCCAACAGTATTGCAAGCCAAGTCATCATAATTTTGGAGATGCAGGCCAGAAGCTCATGTTGAAAGAAGACCCTACCTCGAGAGCAACTCAATCTTCTTGTCCTCCGAGGCCTCAACCAGGTCCCAAAAGGCTTTTATTCCAATGGACACCTCAGTAAGGCTACAATAGCCGCAGGCCACTACCAGTTTTCTAAAATTAGCCAAGCCAGAGAGATGGTTCACAGCCCTTTCTGTAAGCTCTCAGCCTCCTAAGGCAGTCATAGCAATTACAGGATATGTTAGAAATTCAACAAAATCCACCGCCACTGCTAACACTTCATTGTAGCTGGGAGTTTTTTTTATTATTATTATTACTAGTATTGATTCAATAGGTTTTACCCCACGATAATTAGGGGAAAAATCTTAAATTGGGATGACAGTTATTTGTTCAAAGGAGACAAGAGGGAGTAGATACTCTAACAACAATTTAGGTTTCTTCAGGGGTCTGTATTTTAACGCTAAGTGTGGTCCTCCAGGAACTCCACAAGGCTCTGTTTCACTTTAAATGATTTTCAGGGTCTGCTTATCCAGAGGCCAGAGATGATTGAATGCAGAAAATATGTAGATAGATGACTCACCGTCTAAGTATTATTTAAATCCACCAGCAGAGGCTGGACACATGAAAAATCTGAAATAGTTGTGGGTTTGAGTTTCTTGAGGCTGTTGTAACAAAGGACCACAAAGTGGGTGTCTTAAAACAGCAAAGATTTATTTTCACACAGTTCTGGAAGCAGAAGGCTGACATCACAGTGTGTGCAGGGCTGTGCATGTGTTCACATGCAGATGTACTCATAGGTGTGCAGTGCATGTGTGCATATGCAGGTGTGCTTGCTCAGGTGTGCTCACACAGGTGTGCAATACAGGTATGCACATGCAAGTGTTCACATGCAGGTGTGCTCACACAGGTGTGCAATGCAAGTGTTCACACAGTTGTGCTCACACAGGTGTGCATGCTCAGGTGTGCCTTCAGGTTTATGGTGATGATCCCAGAGTGATGGTTCCATAGTTGCTGCCTGGCCACTATAGGAAGTCCCTAAATCCTACTTTACATCATGAAAATTACTGGATTTGAGGGATCCCACCCTGCAATAGATTAAAACTCTGGCTTCCAGTCTGTAGAGTGTGTCCAAATTGAAAGTGCCCCTTTGTGGAGATTGCGGTCGCAGTTACATTGTCTGGGGGGATGGCGGCCGGTTGCTGAACCCTCGGCTCTCGGCGTTGCTTGGAGGGCACCGGCGGCGGGGGCTCTTTCCCGGAGGCGAGGGCGAGGCGGGGGACTTGGCCAGGTCCCCGGCGGTGGCGTGCAAGGTGTTGAGGGCGGCGAGAAAGGAACAGGCGGGACGCTTTTCTTCGATGGTGAAGAAGCCAAGAGAGTTTATTAGGGGAGAGTACAAGCTTATATCGGGCGGTTTAGAGGGCGGGGTAACTGTAGGGGTTAAAGGCTTGGATTGGTTCTGAGAGGGCGCGGAGGTTGATTGAAAAGGGGCGGGAGTTGCTATGGTAACGAAGAGGGTGGAGGGTGCGGGTAAGGCACGGGGGGGGGGGGGTGTTTCTCCGGCAAGCCCTCCCCAACGATTGTACTTTGGGGTGAGGAAATGGGGCCTGCATTCGGCTCCACTTTCTCAGGCCCGGGGGGCCGTGGAGGGCGCTACCACCCGTGCCCCACTACCTTTCCTAGGGGCTGATCAGTTCCCCTGGCCCAGGCCCGCCAAGTCGGAACTCGATAACAGTGTCCCGCATTTCCCCCTTCTTTTCTAATTAGAGGAAGAAGCTTACCGGAGAGATCCGCCAAGGGATGAGGGAAAGGGGAGGTGGGGGAAGGGATAGGGGTAGATGGTAGTCAGAGAGGCTGGAGCTTGACGTTGGTGTGGCGCCCGGGCGTTCGAGAGGGGCCTCGCTGCTTGCGGGATGGACGAGGGTGGCGACGCTGCGGAGGGTTAGTTTCTTTAGTAGAGGCGAGTTGTTGATACTGGATTTGCACAAATGATGAAAAGACAGCATCGGCTTGGTTCTTAGCAAGCTGGACAATTCTGCGGATAATGCAGGGCCCTAGGGTGAGAGCTAGAATAATCATTAGTAGGGGGCCGAGGAGAGGGAGGAGGTAAGGGAGGAGGGGGGTAAAGATGTGGGACCAATAGTTGGTGGCTTCACGGTTTCTTTTGCGTTGTTCCAGTCCCTCTCGGACCTTCTTTAGGCTGTCCTCGGCGAGACCTGTGGAATTGGCATATACACAGCACTCTTCTCCTAGGGCGGCGCAGAGGCCTCCTTCTTTGAGGAGGAGAAGGTCGAGACCTCGGCGGTTTTGGAGCACTACCTCAGAGAGGGAATTGACAGAATTTTTAAGATGGGAAATAGCGTCTTGTAGGTGACGAATGTCCTCGTCAACAGCCGCCCGGAGGTGAGTTAGGGCGGAGCCTTGACTGGCTAATGCAGCGATTCCGGTGCCAGCGCCTGCAAGACCTAGGAGGGAGGCAATCGTGAGGACGGTGATGGGCTCTCGCTTTTGCAGTGGGGCAGGAGCTGCAGTTCTTTCCAGGCGGAGGAAGAAGTCTTCCTCGCTGTGGTATAGGACCCTAGGGATAAGGACAATTAGGAGGCAAGTTTCATTAGTTGTATTAAGGGTCTGCACGTTAAGGCAGGGGGTAAGTCTTGTAGAGGAGCAGAGCCATTGGGAGGAGTTGTGAGGAATAAGAAATTTGGCAGAGCTGCTGGGAGATGAGTAGTTGGCACAAGCTGTGAGGTTGGGAGAGTTACTTGAGCGAGGGCGGATGCACTTTCCTGTAAAGGAGACTGAATGAAAGGTTAGGGGGACGGCAGAGGTATTCCAATTGCATTCCGAGGGGCTGTTCTCTGTATTTTCTGAAAAGGAAAGGTTGGAGGCGACGGGCTCATACAGGGAGGAAGAGGTGGAGAGGCAAAGCCAACAAGAGGAGGTAAGATTGGGGTTGGAGGAATTCACTGAGGTGAAGGCCGCTTGGATAAGGCCGAGGAGGGGAGAGGAGTAACGAGAGGGGGGTAGGAAAGGTTGGGGCGGTGGAGTTGGCGATGCGCTGTTTGCAGCTGAGGTGCGGCTGGAGGGCCGTGGATTAAGGGGGTTAAGGACTTTGTTGGGGCCAACGCCGCTCGGATCGGTGGCGGTGGGGTGTCTTTTTTGTATAGAGAAGAGACCACCCCAATCATAGCCCTCCATGTAGAGGCGGAGGCCATATGTGCGGCCACCAAGCCAATTGTCCTCGCCGGGGTTTTTTACCTTAAGGGTTATATTGTGCCAATTTGGCTTTGTCCATGACACTTGGAGGTGCTGATCTCTATTGGGAGCTTCAGACCATCCGTAGGCCATTGTTTCACACCCCCAGGAGGGGCAATAAAAATGCGAGGGGTCAGCACAGCCTTTGCCTGTGGAGGGACATATGTAATAACCAGAAACGAGGCCGCCTTGACATTGATTACGTAACCAATTATTGTTGTATAAACCTGTGAATTGAACAAAATCACAAATGCTGGCAGTAAACGAAGGAGCCTCGGCTGTAACATTATAGAGGAGGTCCTTCTCTATCCCCCCCATGATATGGACTGTCCAATTAAAAGGTTGGTGTAGTGAGTTGGCCTGGGTGGAAGAGGCGAGGGTAAGCATGACCATTAGAAGGGAAGCAATGCTTGGGTGGGGGTTATGGAGGTGTAGGGGGCTGGCTTTTGCCTGTCTGTATAGGCGCATGATTTGGACGATTTCTTGTCTTTCCTCTCGCGAGTTTTCAAGCCTCTCCGGGGGTGCTCTCGGACAGCCTTCCTGGTCCAGTTGCAAGGTTGTCATCTGGTACGTTAGGCTGCGGAGACGGCGGCGTTCTCGTCTTGTCGGCCGTCTGGCTGCTGGTGGCGGGTCGGATTGCTTTTCCCGGGATCCAGATTGGTTGTGCTGCATCATCTGGGAAAACACAAGCAAACCCGCGCCCCTGGGCGAGGAGTGGGGAGGAACCCTTCCAGGTATTATTCTCTGGGTCCTTCCAGTAGACCATCGGGGCCTGGGTGGGCCTATACGAGGGCCCCCAATGTTTATGTAGGGGCGAAAGCCCTTCTTTATTGAATGTGAGTAGATTAAGGTGAATAAGGGCTGCTATGATAGGGTCCCCTGGAGTTTCCTGGGGGAGCATTGCCCTTTCTTTTTCAATTTGTGTTTTTAAGCGGCGATGGACAGCTTCCACAATGGCTTGCCCCTGTGGATTATAGGGGATGCCGAAATGATGGGTGATGTTATATAACTGAAGAAAGGCCGCAAAGGAGGCACTGCGATAGGCAGGCCCATTGTCCGTTTTTATGTCCCAGGGGACTCCCATGAAGAGAATTCCCTGTCTTAGGGCCTTGATACAGTGTTTGGCCGTTTCCCCGGCGAGGGGGACTGCATAACACATGGCCGAGAAGGTGTCAATCATTACGTGTACATACTTGAGGCGCCCAAAGGACGGAACGTGAGTTACATCCATTTGCCATCTAGAATTGGGTTTTAGGCCTCGTGGGTTGACTCCCTGAGGTTGCAAGGGGCCAAGCGGTGCAAAGGGCGCACAAGTTGCACAATTGCGGACAAGATGTTTACAGGTATCTAGGGGGAGGCCACATAAATGATGCAATGACGTAGCCAAAAAGTGAAACCTGGAATGCAATAACTTGGCCTGGTTAACAGCATCCCCCGGAGGGGCTGCCGTGTGAGTTAGCATAGCTTGGGTATTCTGAGCTGAGACCGCTTGGTCTACTATACTATTGCCATTAGCCAGGGGCCCCGGAAGGCCTGAGTGACTACGAATGTGGCTAATGAACCAAGGATCCTGTCGATGCTCCAGGATGCTCCTGAGGTCAGAAAGTGCTTTATCAATGGCCGAGTTCCCGGGGAAAAAGGTGGAAAATGCGAGGACTCGGCAGACCTGATAAGTGTAGAGGCTGTCAGTGAAAATGTTAACTGGGTGGTTACAGTGGGTGTTTAGCGCGTATGACACCGCCAGGATTTCCCCCACTTGGACTGAATGAAGGTTGACATAACTGAATAGGCAGGGTTCCGGGTGGTCCTGGGAATAAGAGAGGAAGGCGAAACGGGTTTTGGAGGCGTCAGTAAAGACGGTAGTGGCACCCGGGATGGGTGCAGAGGAGGGGAAAGGGTGGAAGGGGCTGTGGAAGGGAAGCTTGGCGAGCCCCTGTAACAGTCGATGGCTAGGATAGTGGCAGCTGAATTCCCCCTGGAATCCTTCTAAGAGGATTTGCATGTCCGGGTTATCACGTATAAGCAGGCGGGTTTGGCCTGCGTCCAGGGGCCAAACAATTTTTCCCGGCAGCTCTCCAAATACATGAACAGCCAGGGTGACTAGATCTGAAGCTAGGCTGATCCAGAGCCGCACTGCGGGGCAGATTTTCCTGAGCCGACTTTTAGCGGGGTGCGCCCAAAGCAGAGGGCCATTTTGCCACAGGCAGCCCATGGGTGTGCCGGGTGTAGGAAGGATGAGTGCTATAAGATTGCCCTCTTTAGTGCTGAACCTGTTGAGACAGCAGGCGGCGAGCGCCTTGTTAATGGCGGCAATGGCCTCCTTTGCCTCCTGGGTGAGCTTAATGCGCCGGGAGATTGCTAGCGGCGGGGCTTCTGGGACACTCAGCAGCATAAAGAGTGGTTGGAGCTGCGCGGTGGTGATCGGCAACGCAGAGCGGAGCCAATTGATCTGACCGCAGAGCTGTTGAAGCTCAGTGATAGTGACCTGATCCAGTATGTCCAGCTGGGGAGCGGATGGGGCAATGGTTTTATCAATACTAAACCCTAAGAAGGCTAATGGTGGCACAATCTGAACTTTTTCGGGCTGAACCGTAAGGCCGAGGTCAGCTAAATTAGTGGTGAGGTCTTTAAGGATTAGAGGAAGCGCCTTGGCGTCCTCAGAGGCCACCAAGATGTCATCCATGTAATGGATGAGCATGGCCCGCTTTCGCAGGGGGGCCACTGCGTGATTAACATACATTTGGCAGATGGCCGGACTGTTACGCATTCCCTGAGGGAGGACTTTCCATTGGTACCTGCTAGCCGCGCCCGCGTGATTGGGGACGGGAACTGTAAAGGCAAAGCGAGGGCGGTCTCGCTCATGAAGCGGGATGGAAAAGAAACAGTCTTTGATGTCAATGGTGGCTACATGATAGTGGGCTGGGATGGCCACCGGATGGGGGAGACCAGGCTGCGGGGAGCCCATGGGAAGAATATGCTTATTGATTTCCCGCAGATCATTGAGGAGCCTAAATTTCCCTGTGGCTTTTTTATGAATAACAAACACTGGCGAATTATAGGGACTAGTAGAAGGTTCTATGTGGCTAGCGTCCAATTGTTCTTGGACAAGGGCTTGGAGTGCTACTAATTTATGCGTGGGAAGGGGCCACTGCTCCACCCATATAGGTTCCTCAGTATCCCACTGCAGAGGAACGGGCGCTGGAGGTGTTAAACGAGCAGTGGCGCACATTATTGGGGGGGCTGCGTGGTAAGCACTGCCCCAGAGGCGGCGAGGATATCACGGCCCCATAGAATTTGGTCTATGGTGTGTAGGAATAACGGGCGGAAGGTGCCTGAGTGGCCCTCTTCATCCTCCCACTTAATGGGCCCTATGGCCTGAAGAGAGGTGGAGGTACCAGTGGCTCCCACTACCGAGGGACCATCGAGAACCATGCACATGGTGGCATACTGAGCGGGCATGCAAGAGACTTCTGCCCCTGAATCGAGCGTGCCCATGTACCATTGCCCCCCTATTTTTAATTTACGGGTAGGCTTTTCCGGAGTGATAGGGACTGTCCAGAGAAGCGTTTTATTGCCGGTGAGGTGATTAGTTTTATTAGAACCGGCTGGCACGCTGCCTCTTAGGGGCGGGGCTGAGGCTTGCCCCGCTTGGAGTTTAAAGCTTGCTCAGCGTTTTGGCGCTGATTGACACCAGGGCAGCGGCAGAGGGTTTTGGGGTTATTTTTGCAATCGCGCGCCCAGTGATAGCCACGCTGGCAGCGTGGGCAAGGAGTGGGAGGGGGGCGCCCATTGCGCTGCATGAAAGGCGGGCGGTTGACCTCTGCATTGGGGCACTCCCGGGCAAAATGACCGCTCTGCCCGCACTTAAAGCAACCGGTGGTGGCGGCTAAGGCGGCAGTGACAGCGCCAGAGACAGCCTGGGCTAGGGACGCGGCAGCTGGGTCAAAGGCGCTGCAGGCGAGTACCCAATCATGTAGGCCTTTCTCCCGCAAGGGAAGAATAGCCTGCTTGCAAGGGGGATTGGCTCCCTTGAGAATGATTTCTCGAGCGAGAGCCAATTGGGCCTGGGGATCACTAACCTTCCGAGCGCAGGTTTCTTCAACCCTGGAGACAAAGGTGGCAAAAGGCTCATTTGGCTCCTGAAGGAGCTTGGTGAATTTGGCAGGCTGACAGGCGGAACAGCTGGCAAAAGCTCGCAAGGCGATTCCCCGAAGGATAGGCCAAAAGGTGGCAGGTGCATTAATATAAGCAGATGCATTTATAAACGCTCCCGTGCCCAAGTAAGCTTCGGGGTGATGATAGACTCCAGTGGCTGTGTCTTGCTCGCTTTGCTTAGCTGCTTCCGCCTGGAAGTGAGCACGCCAATTAACAAACTGGCCGGGGTTAAGGATGGTACGGGCAAGCGAGGCCCAGTCTTGGGGGAGGCAAAAGTCCATGGCGATATCCTGCAATAATTGGGAAGCGTATGGGCTACCTAACCCGTCTTCCTTGACGGCCCTGCGAAGCTGCTTGATAGTATCCGAATCAATGGGATACCAGTCCTACGGTTTCTGTGGTGTGGGGGTAAGGTTAAGGGGAAAGCAGCGAAAAGCACGAGAGAAAGGAGGACGCGCTTGCAGAGGGCCTGGCACGGGAGTGGGGGTAGGGGGAGCGTTGTCCCAAGGGTTGCCTTGAGGTGTAGAAGGCACCCAGGGGTTGCTAGTCGGCAGGGTGGGAGGAGCGGCGGCAGCTGCCAGTAGCGGCTCCGAGGGGGAGCTCGCCGAAGGGGGAGGCGAAAGTGGGAGGCCCCAAGCGTTGCAAGATGGCGGCGCGGTGGGCATGGCTAAGGCATAAGATGGCGGACTAGCCCCGTCCTGTGAAAGGGCGGGGCCTAAGGCGTAAGATGGCGGACTAACTCCGCCCTGTGAAAGAGCGGGGTAAAGCGCATGCGGTTTTCGGCTCAGCTTAGGGCTGACGTCATCACTAGAGCACTTCCTCCCCTCAGTGGAAGAAGAAGGAGGAAGTTCGCCATTTTGGAGAGGCTTAGTATTGCTTTGTTTTTGGGGGGCGACTTCGAGCGCGTTGTTAATCTGCTCGACTAAGGATTCTGCGTCCGAATCGTGGTCTGCATTGGTCTCGCTGTCTGAATCTGTTGACTGGGTTGATAGGGCCTCCTTGGATTTAATGGGGCCTCGATCAGGGGGGAGGGAGCCTTGAAGGCAGGAGCGGACGGTTATTAAGGTGGGGAGCAAGCCAGGAGGGAAGCGCTTGCTCTCATGTTCCATGGCGTTGGTGACCCGATCAATAAGGCGATTATAAGTAACAGGGTCCCAAAGATGGCAAGTGGTGAGCCATGGGTTAAAGGGCAGCAGGAGGTCCCAGTATACTTGCAGCTGCCGGACAGACACCTTACAGCGATATGTGTCTAGGAGACCCGCCAGAGCGCGAACTTGAGGTGCTTGGCATGCAGATAGACGATTACCCATAGCGGAGGGGGAAAGAAAGAAAAAAAAAGGGGGGGGTTGATTATTGAGTAAAGAAAATGAGGTAAACCGTGGCCGCGAGGCCGAAGGAGACGGCGAGAATAGAAAGCAGGACCCTCTGGTAGCGAGAGCAGTCTGGGGGGGGGCGGTTGCAAAGAGGCACACGGCGCCAAACAAAGAAACAAAGACACAAAGGACCACAGCAAAGTGATGGAGGGGAAGAGGGAAAGCTACTGGAGGAAGAGTGTTAGGAGGAATGGGGGGACATAGGAAGAGAAGACGAAAGGTAGTCGGGGGCAAAAGCCGGGTTAATGCGGGAAAGGAAGAGCGGCCGGGGCGCGGAGCGGCGAGGGAGAGGCGGCTCCGGACGTGGAGCGGCGAGGGAGAGGCGGCTCCGCGGGGCGGCGAGGGAGAGGCGGCCCTTACCTTGCAGGCGAGGAGAAGGGGAGTTGGAGAGGCGTCCGGGCGAGCGGGTGGTTTTACTGGACCGCTGCGTGGAGAGGACCTTCCTCACACGGGGCACCAGTTGCGGTCGCAGTTACATTGTCTGGGGGGATGGCGGCCGGTTGCTGAACCCTCAGCTCTCGGCGTTGCTCGGAGGGTACCGGCGGCGGGGGCTCTTTCCCGGAGGCGAGGGCGAGGCGGGGGACTTGGCCAGGTCCCCGGCAGTGGCGTGCAAGGTATGGAGGGCAGCGAGAAAGGAACAGGCGGGACGCTTTTCTTCGATGGTGAAGAAGCCAAGAGAGTTTATTAGGGGAGAGTACAAGCTTATATCGGGCGGTTTAGAGGGCGGGGTAACTGTAGGGGTTAAAGGCTTGGATTGGTTCTGAGAGGGCGCGGAGGTTGTTTGAAAAGGGGCGGGAGTTGCTATGGTAACGAAGAGGGTGGAGGGTGCGGGTAAGGCACGGGGGGGGGGGTTTCTCCGGCAAGCCCTCCCCAACGATTGTACTTTGGGGTGAGGAAATGGGGCCTGCATTCGGCTCCACTTTCTCAGGCCCGGGGGGCCGTGGAGGGCGCTACCGCCCGTGCCCCACTACCTTTCCTAGGGGCTGATCAGTTCCCCTGGCCCAGGCCCGCCAAGTCGGAACTCGTAAACAGTGTCCCGCAGAGATGAGACGGATGACATTCTGAATCACCCAAAAAGGAAGGTGCCCTGGCATATTTTTGGAAGTAAGGGGTTAAATGCAACATGTATTCTTTGCTGAGAAGCCAGGAGCTCATGGGTTAAGTGCTCAAGCTTGGGTCCAAGACTACCTGGCATCAAACCACTTACTAGAAATGGTTTCTTGGGCAAATTGTATATTCTGTTTGATCTATTCTAAGATAAAATTTTACCCCCATTTTTTTTCATTTTTTTGTTGTGGTAAAATACACACAATATAAAATTTACCAATGTAACCATTTTAAAGTAAATAATTCAGTAGCTCAATATATTCACAATGTAGTGCAACCATCACTTCTTTCTGGTTCCAGAACTTTTTAATCACCTCCCAACAGAAACTGCATACTTATTAGCTGTCAGCCCCCATTCCCCCTTCTCCCAGCCCCTGGCAACCACCAATCAACTTTCCGTCTCATTCTGGACATTTCATGTAAATGGAGCCATACAATATTTGTCCTTTTGTGTATGGCTTATGTCACTGAGCATAATGTTTCCGTGGTTCATCTGTGTTGTAACATCATCAGAACGTCATTCCTTTCTATAGCTAAATAATAATCCATTGTATGGCTAGACCACAAAATTAACTCAAAATGCTTCAAAGACCTGAAGTTAGGGGCTAAAACATGAAAACTCTTTGACGAAGACGTAAGGGGCAAATTTACTTGAGCTTGGATTTGTCAATGGTTTCTAAAATATGATACCAAAAACACAAGGAATAGAATGAAAAATTGACAAATTGGACTTCATCAGAATGAAAAACTTTTGTGCATCAAGGGATGCTATCAAGAGAGTGAAAAGACAACCTGCAGAATGAGAGAAAAGATTTGCAAAGCCCAAATTTTAACGCCTCCGAAATCAAGTTGTACCTGATAGTAACTTCCACTAGGTGGCACCCACAAACCAGCTCAACAGACACCTTCTCGAAAGATCCAGAAAGTACCGGCTTCAGAGCCTCTTGGAGCTTCATGCTTGAGCAGCTCATCCAAAATTCATCGTATCGTTATTTCAATTTTTTATGCTGTCACTTGTCCCAGAAGGCTAGGTCAAAATCTCCCCCTGAGTTATAAGTAGTTACATATATAAATTTTAAGTAATTTCCACTTGCATTCCCCCATGGCTTTAGCAACCTAGGGGTGCTATGGAGTCCCAGTGACAATGCAAACCTAAATGAGCTCTTCTCCTGCCTCCAAAGGCCTCCTCCGTCTTTGGAGGAGTTTTGTGGGGTGCCTCATGTACTTGCAAATATGTCTGGTGGGAAACCCCGAGACCCCTACCTCTACCTGGGATTACTGGAGCCCATGCTCCTTCTACATGTGCCATTCTGTCCAGGCTCTTTGTGGTACCCAACTCTTATGTTGGAGCTGCAGTGATGGCTACTTCCACCTCTCTGTTGTCCCTCTTTCCCCAGGCAGTAGTAAGTGCTCCTCCTGTCCCCCCCGGGGTGATTTCAGAGGAGAGCTAGCGGAGAGTCAGGACTTTCACTCTCACCCAGGAAAGACGAGGCCACCATTCCTGGGGATGTCAGTAGAGGCCACATGGTATTTGCAAGGATGCTTTCCCACCTTCTCCTGCCTGGGAGATACCTGGTGTTGGCTGCCAATCCAAGGCATTCCTTGACTTGTAGACATATCACCCACCTCACTGCCTCTGTCTTCACATGATCTTATCCCCGAGTGTCTATCTGTTTCTTTTCTCCCCTTCTTAAAATAACACCCATCATATGGGATTTTATCCACCCTACTCCAGTATGACCTCACCTTAACTTGTCTACTTCTGTCTGCTGTGACCCTATCTCCAACTACATTTATATTCTGGGGCCCTAGGGGATGGGACATAGTTGTATATTTTGGGGGACACAACTGAACCCATATCAGCTGCTCAGCAGTAAGAAGGAGGCTGAGTAGGGGACTTAGATGTCTACCTCCATTTAGCAGTAACAAGGTGCCCTCCCCCCTCATTTCTGCTGCTGGGGCAGTGCCATAAAAATCCAGCTAAAACGGAAGGTTTACATGTGATCCAGAGCCTCATAAATGTCCATGTTTCAATCAAGATTCGCTTGTCACATCAAGAACCAGGAAGATTTCAAACTGAAAGAAAAAACACAATCAATAGATGTTGTGAGGGTTTGGATATATTATGCCCCCCACAAAAAGCCATGCTCTTTTAATCCAATCTTATGGGCTATTCTGATTAGCTTATTTCCATGGAGGTGCTGCCCCGCCCATTCAGGATGGGTCTTAGATCACTGGAGTCCTTCAAGAGATGAGAGGGAGCCAACAGTGATGTTGAGAGATGCTTGTAGATGTTTGGAGATGCTGTCCCAGAGATTGCCCCAGAGAAGCTAAGGGAGGACCCCCAGATGCTTAGAGAGAAACACCCTGGGAGAACCAGCAAGGATGCACAGGAGCTGAGAGAGAGAAGCTAAGAGAAACAGAAGCCCAGAGACATTTTGGAGAAGGCCATTTTGAAACCAGAACCCAGGAGCAAAGGACCAGCAGATGCCAGCCACATGCCTTCCCAGACAACAGAGGTGTTCGGAACACCATCGGCCTTTCTTCGATGAAGGTATCCTCTTGTTGATGCCTTAGTTTGGACACTTTTATAGCCATAGAGCTGTAACTTTGTAACCTAGTAAAAAAAGTCAATGCATTTCTGGTATTTTGCATAATGGCGGCATTACCAAACTAGAATAGATGTCAACACCATGATGGCAGAGATGTTAGAACTATCTGACAAAGGTTTTAAATCATTGACAATAAAAATGCCTCAACAGGCAATTATGAGCACACTCAAAAGAAATGAAAAAAAAAATATAGACTCTGCAACAAAGAAACAGAAGACATAAATCAACAGCTTCAAACCTAAAACCTTTGCCCTGTACCATCAGCTTGCTTTCTTATTTCTGAAGTCAAGAGCCCACATTACTCCAGAATCCCTCCATCCTTAGAAAATGATCGTGATGCTCTTCTTGAAATAACAAGCCATATTGCGGATCGACATAATTACTAACAACTAGAAAAGCAGGTAAAAGAGTGAAGAATTAACTAATTAGTATCAAAGATATGATTGTAAATCTAGGAAAATGACACCACACCATTTTTCCAGTGTGTCCCTGGGAGGCTTTTTACAGTGATGATCAGAAAAGAAGGGGCAACTGCAACGTACACCTGGTCCTCAACTTCCTGGCTGCTAGGACAAATATCACACGGTGGTTTGGCTTAAACACTAAGAATTTATTGTGTCAAAATTTCAGAGGCTGGAAGGCTTGCTTTCTCCTTCTGGCCAGCTGGCAATCTTTGGGTTCCTTGCTTTCCCTTCCCATGGTGATGTCCTCACTTCTTCCTTCCAGGCCCCATTGACTTCCAGCTTCTCCTCCTCCCCATGACTTTGTTTTCATGAAGGGTCCAGTTGGCCTCACCTTACCCAGAATGAGCATCTCCAAGAGGTCCTATTTACAATGGGCTCACACCCACAGGAATGGATTAAGATTAAGAACATGTTTCGTTCTGACTAAGCATCTCAATCTACACACACATGGACAATTACGCTGAAGGTGTCCCCTTGCAGAAGCTCCCTCCTCTGGAGAAAACATGTTGCTTTGTCATCCTTAGCTTCCTCTTTGCCCAGACTTCCCATGTTATGTGCATACTAATTGCCTATGAGGGCTATTTTCTGCATAAACACTAACCATCCAAGAACCTCTGTCCAGGTGTTGAAAGGAGCAATTTCCCTGCCAACAGGTGAGCACTGAGCATGTTTACATCATAGACCCAGCTTGGAATGAGTTGGAATGAGTAACAGAGAGAGAATGATGAAGAGACTTCTAGCTTGGAATGAGTAATATAGAGAGAACGATGAAGAAATTTCTATCTCATGGACCACAGTGGTTTTTGTTCTGCCGCAAAGCCCACCTTGGCCATCTCTACCCTACTCTCTTTTCTGGAATGCCTAATTCCTCTCCTCCCATCGCCCCTTACCTAGCCTCTCCCTCCAGTAGACTCTTGCTGTCTATTCTCCCATATTTCCCCACTTCTGCCTTGCCCTCACCCACTTCTTTCTTTTTCTTATGAAAAACATTTTAGCTCTGGGCCAGCTCTCCTGGAGTATGATATACCATTATTCCCCATCACTTAATGTGTTCAAAAAAATTTCATTAGGAGGATTTGAAAGAGTGAACAATATATGGCATCTATTGATAATACTATGACAGAAGACAAGAATTTAGCTTTCACACATTCTAGACCCCCTAGGCATGCCCTCATAAACTTCTATTTCCACCCTCCCAATATAACTATTTCATAGCTTGGGGTTAAAGATCCAGAACTTATTTTGCACTGGCTAATAAATATAATTCATAGTTTCCTCTACTAACAACTTAACTGATAATATTTTCAGTCTTGTCAATTAGTCAGCTTTCAACATTTTATAGAAGATAAAGCTTCTCTGTTTTCCCTTAACCCTGTGTATTCTTCAATCCCTTTTCTCTACTTTTTATGAGGTTTCAGAAGGCAAGGGAGATAAATGCATTTATTTATTTTTGGATGTTTAGCTAGAAGTCTTGTGAATATCTTTGTAGTTTGTAAAATATTCATGTCTTATGTTTGATGGGTGATTAGAATTTCAGTGTGGATGTGCCATGAATTCAGTTTTTAGCCAATATCCCACTATTTTAAAAATGAAGTCTCACCAAGAACAATCAGTCATATTTGAGCAACTTGAATAAACATAACATAAGATGGGCTATGTCTCTATGAAGTTAATTATAAAGCTTTATTGAGAGACATTGCAGAAAACATAAATAAATGGAGAACTCTTAGAGATGAAGGTCTGATGTTGGATAAGAAGTCATGTCTTCTTGATACTGGATATATCCATCTTAATATTGGATAAGAAGACTCTTGGAGAAGATGGCTTAATATTAGAGAGATGTCTCCAAATTGATTTATTGACTCAATACAATTCCAGTAGGATAAAACTGAAAAGCAATGCTTTTTTGTCATTGTTTCATTTTGTGAATCTTAAGAAGCTGATCCTAAGCTTTCTAAGGAAGAACAAAAGATCAAAATCAGCTCCACACTTAAGGAAGAACAAGATGGCAGAACTTCCCGTTCCAAGATAAACAATGGTGATGGAACCTATGTGATATTGGCACAGATGTGGACAAACAAGCAAATAGAATGACAAAGAGATTCTAAAAACAATTTTATGCAGGGCAAGCTAACAGGAAAAGAGTGTACTGTTCAATGAATGTGAATGGACACTCAGTTATCCTTACAGAGGGCACAGAACACGTAAGGTCCTGGAGGATTTGGTATGAGTTTTAGATTTCATTCTAACCATAATAGGATAGAAACTTATGTTGTGTTCATTGTGCAAACATTTGCATCATCTTTATTTTCTGACCTAAACTTCCTCAGTAGCACTCAAGTTGATGGGCAAAGAGTAGGAGCAAGGAGAGTGGACAACTTGACAGTTAAAGGGGTCTCAGCTTTTCCAGTTTAAAACTCTTTGTGTGCATCTGTTTGTTTCCAGTAAATTCAGAAATTTAGGGGGTAAGTGTCCTTCAGCTTTTATCCCCTACCCACAAATTGATTGCCTGATTGGAAGGATTGTGGTTGACCTTCATGGTAGAAGGGAAAGGTAGAAGATCCCTTGAATCCTGTTGCAGACAGATTAGCAGGCCAAATATGTTACCCTACCTGGTAAAATGAGCACTGCAGATGGGATTAAGTTAAGGGGTGTTGGGGAAATTATCCTGGACGACCCAATGTAGTTGCAAGGGTCCTTATAAGAGGGAAGTAGGAGAGGCAGATTCAGAGAAAGAGATATTAGAAGATACTTCTCTGCTGGCTTTGAAGAAAGAGGAAGAGGTCATGAACTAAGAAATGCAGATGTTCTCTAAGAGCTAGAAAGGGCCAGGAAACAGTTTCTCCTGGAGCCTCCAGAAAGTCCAAAATGGGTTGGTAATGCAACCTACCAACCCATTTAGGACTTTTTGACCTCCAGAACTGTAAGACAATAAGATTGTGTTGTTTTAAGACCCTCTGGTTTTCATACTTAGTTATAGCGGCAAGAGGAAATGCATTCAGATACACATCATATTTTGCTGTCCCCACATTCAGGTGGCATCTGCTGTAGGATCTTCTGGCTAGTGGCTAGTGACATCCATGGTTTGCTTTCTTGACACAGGTATTGATAATGCACAGGAAGGAGCTTGGAGAAGGTCCTGAAGTCTGGTTGGGCATCCCCATTCATGAGATCCTTAGCAACTGGTGGTCAGGACACAAAAGGGTGGATAAATCACCTACCTTAAAATTGAGAGTGTCTGCTCATCAAAGCACACCTGCTATGGATTGAATCATGTCCCCCACAATGACATGTTCAAATCCTAAATCTGGTCCTGTGGGTGTAGACCCATGTATAAATAGGATCTTTGAAGATGCTATTAGTTAAGATGAGGCCATACAAAAATGAGGGAGAACACCATCCAATATGGCCTGAGTCCTTACAAGCAGAGGGAATTTGGAAGCAAGAAGGAGTAAGAGAGAGACAGTGTTGTGATGGAGCCAGAGGTTGTGTTGCAATTGCCCACAACCACCCCCAGAACTTATCTTCTCTATGAACTGAAGGTCACAAACCTCAGACCACTGAAAGGAAAATGCTATTAACCCCCAAAGACAAACCAATTCTGTATTTTTACCAAGACTGGTTTTTCTTTGTACAGCATGTTGTTTTTCCCCAGAACATCTAAATGCATCACTTTTTGCTTGTGTAAGTAATGATGTTGTCCCTTCTTTTTGCTTTCCCTTACCTTGCTCTCCTCTATCAATCTGACCCTGCCTGGTGGTTATTTTTCAGGACTTCTTCAGGTTTTCTAGCCCACAATATGTCCCCTTTCTTGTTTTCCAGCATCTTGATGGTTGAGAATAAAGGCTATCTATCATCTCACCTGTCATTTCAGCTGACTCTCCACAGAGGTGGCACACGGACATCCCACTCAGTCCACTAGCTTGACCAGAACAAATTTTTTTATATGATTTTGGTCATTCCCTTTTATTTATTTTATTCCTATGATTTGCTTACTCATGAATTTTACTATATCCCAATGGTTAATTTTATGTGTGGACTTGGCTGAGTTATGCTGTCCACTTATTTGGTCAAACACTGGCCTCGATGATGCTATGGAGGGGTTTCATAGATGGAATTAGCATTTACAGTCAGTTGACTTTAAGTAAAGGAGATGGCCTTCAGTAATGTAGTGTGAGTGTGTGTATGTGTGTGTGTGTTTGGGGAGCTCATCTGATCAGTTGGAAGCTTTACGAGCAAAGAACTGAGGATTCCTGGAGAAGAATTTCTCCATCAAGACTACACCTTCCTCTGCTCTCTGAGTTTCTCTCCTATTGACCTGCCCTGCAAATTCTAGACACAACACTGCAAAATTAACTTACTGGAATTTCCAGTCTACTTACCTACCTACAGATTTTGGATGTTCAAGCCCCTGTGATATGTCCACACAGAGAAATATTTAGAGCAGTGTTATTTATAATAGCCCCAAACAGAAATAATCAATTGTCTATCTATAAGGGATAAAGAAATGGATTCCTATTGATGCAAAGGGACACTGTTCAACAATAAAAAGAAAGAAACTCATGATGCTCTCAATGATATGGATGGAGCTATGAAATATTAGGCTGAATGATAGAAGCCAGACACGAAAGTGTGTGATTCCATTTATGTGGAATCCTAGAACAGATGAAACTAATCTATAATGAAGGAAAGGAGATAGGTGGCAACCAGGAGCTCATGGAGTCAGGGGTAGGGGCTGGGTGGTGACTGATCACAAAGGAGCTTGAAGAAACTTTTCGGGTGATGAAAATGTTCTATATCTTGTTTCTGGCAGTGGTTACATGGTTGTATAACTAAGTTCCATCTTATTGTTACCAGACCGAAAAGGTGGATTCTTTGCCCAATGTGCTCAAATGACCAATTCCTGAGACACTGAGGTTTCAAAGAGAGAGTTTATTGTTAGGGGCAAAGCAAAAGAGAAAATGGTCTATTGGTCCAAAATCTGTCTCCCCAAACTGCAGTAATTCTGATAGTTTTAAAGATCAAAAGATGGGCAGGTTTTAGGATAATGAATACAGTGGCCCCACATTATGTAATTGGAGGTGATCTAATTATCGAGCATGCACAGATTGATTACATGCTTATTTATAGAATGTATGTAAGAAAATGGCAGCCTTAATATGATGATGGGCATGATTTTTATTATTATAAGAAGGTATAGATGACTTCTAGATTAAAGTCTAAGCTACTGTGCATGTCAGATGGCCCATTTTGGTTAGATCCAGCTTTGGTTATCAAGATAACATTGGATTGGGGTGGGCTGGTTCTAGGCTGACCCAAGACCCTTCATTAATAAACATTAAGGGCTGTTTTTAGTGATCATAAGATTCTAAAGTAGAAAAACTGGATAAATGGATACAAGTGAAGGTCACCCACAAGGTTTTTACAATCACGAGGGCACAAGATAAAGGCCATACAATCATTAACAGAGATCAAGACAGCTGGATTACAGTTCAGGTTCAGGTATTTCCCTCTGTCTACTCTAACATACCTGAAAGAAAAAAGGAATATCTATGCAATGATTCAGTAATTGTAACCAGCCCTTAAATCCTAACTTCTCGATTACATTATTGAGCTGGATGCTTAACCATTGTACTGTATGCAAAAGTAGACTTCAATAAAATTGACTTTTTTTAAAAAAATTGAAATTAAATAAGAATTAAACAGTCTTGAATTAAACAATTAAGAAAACCTGTGTAATTGTGTTTCCCAAGCTTAGAGAATATTGCTATTTGGTATATATATTTATATATATACTAGTATATGTTTTATTGTATATATAGCATAATATTATTATACATATTTAAGGTCCTATATAAGATATATTATACATATTTAATGTTCTGGGGAAGAGATTTCTGCAGGAAAAAGCTGACTGCAAAGCAGCAGCTCACAAGCTTGGTTGTCCGCAATCAACTGGAAAGATTAAAGAAAACTTATCCTGACTTCAACCCTAAATCTATTGATTCAGAAACTCTGGGAAAGGAATCTGGAAACCTATAATTTTAAAAACTGCCTCGGGCAATTCTGAAGCAGAGCCAACATATGGTTTTGAGCTGTGTACTACAAAGGGTACAGATCAATTAAAAAAAAAATAATAAGAGTATAAATCTCTATGATTATAAAGAAAATGTGATAGTTCCAAAGCACTTGCAACCCTTGAATATGGAGGCATTTTTCCACAGGGGTCTTTGCCAACGGTCACAGTCCAATATCCACCCCCTTTCCTGGAGAAACCACGAAGCAGGATTTCCTGGCGGTTGTGATGTGTACTTACTTACTTGCCTCTGATCCTGTAAGCTAAGAGAGCCCCAAGTTAGCAGGATGTCTTCTCCACAGGAGAGGTTTATTTCCTGGTTTCTGACAGAGACTCCTTAGGGGATGTTTCCTCTTCCATCTTTCCCCTTTGATAAAGGTAGAAATGGGACAAAAGGCACTTACCAAGAAACATTGTAGCATTTATGTCTCCTCTCCTATTCTTTGTGGAGCCCAGCTGGCTTAAATTCCAGAGTTTGACGACACAGTATTGAATCCTCTCTCTGTTGTTTGCACAAAGTGAATTTGGATCCCTTCTTCTTTCCCGAGGGGCCCCTTTACTTCATTTTTTGAAATTGTCATTGCTAGTTTTTAGGCACATTTTTTCTCTTAAGATTGATGATGTGCAATATAAGTGCAAGAAACTTATTGCTACTTCAAGCTAGAAGCAAACACATCCAGCTCTCCTGACTCACACAGCTTGAGACGTGGGTGTTACCGGTGTTACAATTCCTAAAAGATTAGGAGATTTGATAATTTGAGATGAAATAATAAGGACCACATTTTCCAAGATTTGTTGGGCTCTGCTCAAAATAAAGGATAATTGAGATAAAAAGCAGCTCTTTATTGATTTTAAAAAATATGTCAACATACATGACACTTTCTCATGAGAACAAACCATCAATTCTACTCTGATATGTAATTTTTTTTCTTAATAACTTCAAAGCTGAAGCAACTACTTTTAGGAACAGGGATTTCAAGACTGTCTCTCACGTGAAACCCAGATGAAAATTTCCTATTTTCCCTGAAAACTTTCAAGTATTTCCTGTGCAAGCAAAATGGAAAGTGATGCCTGGCTGTAGAAAGCTATTTCTTAGCACCAGGGAGTTGTTCCCTGTGGACCTCGTAAAGGTAGATGTTTACACCGCAAGGAGGACTAATCTAGCAGAAGCAGAATATGAAGTGAAAGGAGGAGGAGGGGAATAAGATGAGGAGGAAGAAGATGAAAGACAAGGAGGAGGAGGACAAAGAGGACAAGAAGGAGGACAAGGATGCAGAGGAGGAGGAGGAGGGGTGGAGGAGGAGGAGGAGAAAAAGGAGAAGGAAAGAAGGGAAGGAGGAGGAGAAAGAGAAGGAGGAGAAACAGAAGGAGATGGAGGAGGAGAAAGAGAAGGAAAGTAGAAGGAGGAAAAGGGGAAGGAGGAGGAGGAGAAGGTGTGGAAAAGAAAGAAGGAAGGAAGGAATGAATGAACGAACGAACAAAGGAAGGAAGGAAGGAGGAAGGAAGGAGGGAAGGAAGGAAGGAAGGAGGAAGGAAGGAAGGAAGGAAGGAAGGAGGGAAGGAAGGAAGGAAGGAGGGAAGGAAGGAAGGAGGAAGGAAGGAAAGAAGGAAGGAAGGAGGAAGGGAGGGAGGGGAGGAAAGAAGGAGGGAGCATAAAGAAAAGAGAATGAAGGAAAGAGAGAGAGAAAAAGAAAGAGGAAAGGAAATGAAAATAAAAAGTAAAAGAGAGAAAAGAGAAGGAAAGGAGAAGAGAAGAAGAGAAAAGAAAAGAGAAAAACAAACTGAACCGGATCTCTTACCAGGTGCGATTCGGGGGAGGTTGACAGAGCTTTCAGGTGCTGGAACATCCTTGTATCTCTTTGTGCCCTTGGGGAGAAAATTTGCAAAGTCATTATTGACACATTGGCCTGCGGCATGCTGATAGGAACTGGCCATTCAAGAATAATGTGTCCACGTCCTTGTAACCAGAGCCTTTTGGAGATGCTAGTGTTATCAGCGCCTCTGACAATGGGTGTGTGCAGCTAAGAGCCAAGAGGTCTAAGCCTCGAGCCCACACGTGCAGGGTCACAGGTTGGCGGGGTTCCATCTTCAAAGGGCCGTCGGAGTGTGAGAAAGAACGAGGTTGAGGTGGGTCACTCCGCACTGGGCTGTAATTAAACATCTTCCAGTCATTTATGAAATGTTTTATCAACAGCGGTTCCCAGCAGGGTGATTCTGCCTGCAGGGAGCATTTGGCAATGTCTGCACACATTTTGGTTGTCCCAGTGGAGAGGGGGTGCTGCTGGCTTCTAATGGGTGGGGACCAGTGGTGCAGCCAGATGTCCTGCAATGTATAGGACGTCCCCCCAACAAAAAACGGACCCTGCCTCAAATGTCATCAGCATGAGCGTTTTGCAAATACGAGTCTCAAATCAAAACCCCGTGGATGGTGAAAATGCATGAGGCATTTCAGGAATGGATATTTTTATGATTAAACACCTAGAAACGTCCACAAAGTTCTAATTTGGAAAAAGTCTTTAAAGAGCATCATTTTACATCAAAAGCGGCCTGAAATACATGTTCTGCTACAATACCAAACACTGTGTTCCCTAATGAGTGAAAAAAGAAAAATTTTGGCATTAAACCCAAAGGAGCTTCACATCTATAGTTACATAGTTATGTAGTTAAGCAGTTATAAACTTATTGGGGTGGCTATAGCCTGGATTCAGAATTCTTCTGTGTCCTCTTTTCTATTTTTACAACAAAAGCCAGAAGAGAAAAAAAAAAAAGACTGAAATCCAAGGGCTGGTTGAGTGACAGTTCAGGGGAGATTTGCAAGACAAGTGCTTTCCCACTTTGGGGAGGAGCCAGCCAGTGTCCCCTCTGGCTTTGCTCAAAACACCGGAGGGTTTCAACCCATTTCCTCTTGAAAGACTCAGTGTTTTGGGCGAGCAGTCTGGAATCCTTCTGTGACTGCTATTTTGGAAATAAGAACAGACACTCTTCAGTAGTAACCCGGGAAAGAACAAACAGCGGACCTCTGGAGACTGGCCTGTCCCTTTCCGGTGACAACCTACCCCGGGTTCTGAGGAATTCCTTGTCGCGGCTTTTGGAGTGCCCAGCTTTGCGTTTGTGTTGAGCCAGGCTGGCGGGTCTACTCCCGGCTGCTGCTGCTGAACGAGCCGGCGAGTGTCTCTCTCTTGGCAAGAACATTCCCCTTCGTGAAGCAACCCCACCCCTGCATCCCAGCCAGCCTTCCGTGAAAGAGCATCAAACTAAGGTAATTGAGCTTCCTTATGCTACAGACGAGCTGCTCCAAACAACGTGCTCTTTGAAACCTGTGTCTGGCAAAACTTCAAAAGCAATCTCCCTTTAAAAAAAAAAATGAAATATGTATTTCAGATCTTGGGAGATTTCTAAAATTAATGCACGAGTGCAATCAACTGGAGAGGATACATAAACACCAGATTATTTTCTTAAGACATGGGGAGGGCATGTGAGTGGAAAGTCGAAGACGTCAGAGATGAAACACGAAACTAGGTTTGGGACCAGGGTCCGAGCACGCAGTCGAGTTCAGGCTGTCTGCCCAGGAGCTGGAGGGCAGCGGGCTGGGGAGTTGGCTGAGATCCTCTCACGTTGGAAGAGAATCAAAGGCTAAAACCTGGCTCATACTTGAAGGGCTTTTCTGTTTCTTTATTTTTCTTGGTACAAAGTTTTTATCTGGAAACATATGAAATATCTAGAATAGACAAATTCATGGAGACAGAAAGTAGATTAGGGGTTACTAGGGGCTGGAGGAGGGAAAAGGGGGTTCTCGCTTAATGGGTGCAGAGTTTCTGTTGGGGGAATGGAAAAGTTTTGGTCTTGGAGGGTGGTGACGGTGATTCCACATCATGCGTGTAACTATGCCACGCAATTGTACACTCAAAAATGGTCAAAACGGCAAATTTTATGTTTTGTATGTATGTGTGTGTATATATGTATATACATCTATATGCATAGATGTATATGTGTATATATGCATATGTGCATAAATATGTATATATGTGTATATATGTATACGTGTATACATATGTATATATGTATATATGTATACATATGTATATATGTATGTGTGTATGTGTATATATGCATACATGTATACGCATGTATATGTGCATATGTGTATGTGTATATGCATACATGTATACGTGTGTATGTGTGTGCATATGTGTATACATGTGTATGTATGTGTATACATATGTATAGATGTATATATGTACATGTATGTATATGTATATGTATGTGTGTGTATATCTATATTTCCACCATAAAATTTTTTTAAAAGTTTTATCAGTAGCCAACAGCCAGACTGACATAAATTATGCAGATTTCTGAGGCTTAAAGGGCTGAGTTCTTTGGAATAGAGAGATATGCTTTTCTTCTGTAGATCAATGTAAAGTTTATCATTGAAAGGTAGACAAAAGACTTGATGCAGCTATACCTTATGATTTTCAACCAAGAGTGAGTCTCAGAGATGACAGACAGGTAGGGAAGGTCAGGTAACAAATAACAGTTGCATCCCCAGAAAAGTTAGAAGGACATTGTATGAGTTTCCTAGGGAAAGTATAGGTTTCCTAATAGGAAATGATTTAAAATTTGAAGTCAAACATCACCAAGTGGAGCAGACAGAGGACAGGGCTATACCTATGGGACAAAAAGAAAGCAATTCTAGTCTCCTATTCCCTTCAAGGCAAGCCATTGAAACCATCCACTCGTAAAAACAAGGCAGGTAAATGACAGCCTCAGCGTTCGTTAGAGGATGCGGAGATACCATCAACGACAGAAGCAGATAGAGGGACCAGGTCTACATCTGTTATATAATTTCTCATAGACCCAAGATTGTGGCAACTTATCAAAAATTGCTGGACCATATGAAATTGAAATCTGTGTTTAAGTAAAAAAGGTTTGACTATTGGCAATTTTGAGTATTGAACTTCATAGATAAACTTTCCAACAATGTTTGATGGACTCACAAATTGTTGACTGCCTAGTTGGTCTTTTAGAATGTTTTATTAATTTTAAATCAGAATTGTCTGGATATGATGATATTATTGCCAACAGCTCACCTATGACAAAATAGTGGTATATAAGATCACTTGGTTTGGTGAAAGTATATGGCTTTTGAGTTCCCCAATTCAGCGATATTGCTCAATTCTGGAACCACTTGGCTCTTCAAGTTAACATAGGAAGAAAAAAAAACTGAATTCAATAATTCCCAGCCCAAAGCAGCATGCAGTTTCTCGCTGTCTTCATGCCTTCTTCTCGTTCATGGTGGAGGGATTCTGGAGAAAATCCAGGGGAAAAGAGGAAGTCCTGCCCATGCTTCTTGTACATTCTGCTTTGGATACAAACCCCGGCTCGGGGTCTCTTCTCTGCCCCTGGCTAACATCCCTCCAAGTCAGTTTTCACAAACCAGAAAAGTAATCAGAACTCAGAGATCTGTGAATTCAGCTCCTCCCTGAAGGCGGGCTGACAAATTTTAGAACCTTCAGGAGATGATTTGGGCAGGTTCCACTCAACCTCAGTCTCAAGGAATTCCAAATCAAATGCATCCACTGTCTTTATTTACATAAAAGAAAAATCAATTCATTGGGGAAAAATTGGAAAAAGAAAAAGTTCATTTAATCATCACACCCAGAGATAATCATTGCTGGGCAACATGGCAAATGTTTTTCCATTTAAAAAAAAATTTTTTTTTAACAACAAGCATTTTTTTGCAAGCATATTGTGTTCATTCATGGTTTTCTGAACATTTACAATGGGCCATCCAGGGTCAGAAAATGAAGCAAAAGGTATTAAATCATCAGTGTGTCTATTTTTGTTTTCTTGTGTGTGATTTGAACTCATTTCCTCAGTCTGTCACTTGGTATTGGGGATTGAATCACGTTCCCCATAGAAGGTATCTGTGTGGGGTGGGAAGGGGGCGACATGGGAATTCTCTACACTCTGCTCCATTTTTCAAGCTAGTCTAAAAAATAAAGTCAAGTTTAAAATGGCCTGGATCCATGTCACCCCACACCCCAGCCGCCCAACAGCAAATACACTTGGGCTCAGAACTTGGTTGAGGTGGGAGTCTCAGCCCCTACTCTACCCACTGTTCACTTCTCCTCCACGCCCATTGGAGGCCCCCATGTCATCACATCCTTGGAATGCTCCAGATGCCCCGTACTGCTTTCTGGGACTCTCTAGCTCGTCCTCCATCCCTCGTCTTCCATTTTGCCTGTGCCGGGGGCTCCCCCAAATTCTCTTAGGGTTAGAGGCTTCCTTCCTGTGTCTGTGGGGCCCTGTGTGATTCTTCACCCATCTCCCCCCCTGTACTATGCTTCCTTGAGTGAGAGTGGGATTGGCTGCATTCTCTGCTCCCCAGAGAAGGAAACAAAACCAATGTCTCCCTCACCATCCAACTCCCAAGACCTACGAAGTTCCCCTCTAACTTCCACTCCTTTGGGTTGATGCCAAGTCCCATTTTCATCCAGGCATTTGAGAAATGCTTATGTTTGTGGCTCCTTGCACTTGTGAAGGGTGTGAGGAGAGAGATGTAAAGCAGGGAGAAGACCTTCACCTGGGTGCATTGTCCCAGCAGCTAGAGGAGCTGAGCTTGGATTTATGACCTCAGGGAAACTCGTGACCCCTTTATCAGCCATCCAAGGCCCCAAGTTCTGGAAGGCAGTCCATATCCAGGAAACATGTTGTCAGGCAATGGGGCCAGGTTTCCCCTTATATTGCAGAGATAATGGGTTCAGCCTTCAAACATCTATCGATACCCAGCCCTCCAGAGCCAAAACATGCTAATCATATTTGGTGGCTTGCATCCCATTAAACTTTCTTGGAAAGATGAAAAACATCAGCAAACAGTTGGCTCATGACTTGGTTGCAGGCATGGTCAGTTACATTGGATTCACCAGGGCTTGTGGAACCCAAGAGTCTTGAGTCCAACTAAGAACATTGAGCTTATATGGGAAATCCAATGAACTTGTGGCTCCCTCAGGGTCCTTTTCCACCCAGGGCTCACCCTATCTCAGGAGCACATAATGGACATGTCCTTCTCTATAGGCCCATGGCCCTATCCTTGAGCCAATGAGATCACAGCTTGGGAAGATGTAAGAAATCCTCTGAAACAGCAAGTGTTGTGGGTTGAATCATGTACTCCCACAAGATATATGGAAATAGATTCTTTGCAGGAGTGATTAGTTCAGATGAAGTCAAACTGGTTTAGGGTGGGTCCCAGTCCAATTCTTTTATCCTCCCTGGAGTTTGGGGAGCTTGAGGTGAAGTCCTATCCGGAGATGGCAGCAGATGGCTCTGGAGAGGCTCTTATGGAAGACAGAGAAGTCAGCTCAGGCTGGGTTCCTGGAGAACAGGGCAGGTGGTGCAGGTGTGGGGCAGGTTCTGCAGGGCTCAGGCCGGTGGAGCAAGTGTGTGGCCTCGCTCTGTGCCTCACTTCTGTCTTTAAAACGAGGCAACCGGACCCAAAACAGATCCTGCCAAAACAAACAGTCAATCCAAGGCAGACGCCAAACTTCAGGAAGTGAATAGCCTTCTGCTTACACTCCATTGTCATAGTCTACACCATATCACTGACAAAGGAGTAGCTAAATACACCTTCCTAAAGTTTTAGTGGAATTCCATTAAAGCGATTTCAGCTTGGGACTTTATGACATTGGTATCTCGACATGGCCACATGCTGCCCATTTATCAGGGGTGCAGCCTGGCACAACTCACGGTAGGTAGGAAGAGCGGTATTGAAGCCATACTGGAAGGAGCAGAAGCAGTAGGGGTGGCAGGAGGAGGAGCAGGACTAATAATGCTAGCAGTAATAATGCTGGTCACAGCAGTATTGGAGTCAGGAGTAACAGCGGCAGGAGGACGAGTGGCAGTCTCAGGAGTAACAGTGATAGTATCATCAGCATCAGGAGTAACAGCAGGAATACGAGTGGGGGTAGTACGAGTAATACAAGTGTCAGCATCAGTACTAATAGCAGTAATGCTAGTCACAGCAGTAACGGTGTCAGGAGTAATAGAGGTAATGTTAGTAACAACTACCAGTGCTAGTGTTGGTAATGGTAGCGCCCGTAGTAATAGTAGAAGAGCCAGCAGGAGTAGTAGCAGCAGTTTTGAGACTAGTAGTCTTCCTCACATTTAAATGCATTCCTACACATAGTCTGCCTGAATCTGCTTCAATTGTAAGCTGAGCATGAACAGACATAACAGATGCAGAGTTTCTAATACAATCACAAACTGTGCCGAGCCCCGACATGTAAACCCAGATACAACTTAGGGTTTGGCGGTTGTGTGGGAGGAGGTTCAGGAGCTACCGGTTTTTCTGCAAGGCTGTCTACAGGCATGAACCGCTGTGGTCTACTCGGAGCCCACCGATCGGAAAGGGGTTGAGTCTGCAGCACCCACCTGGGGTATTCGTGGGTCCAGTCGGACATCAAACACGAGTGTGGCATCGGGCACCCTCAGATGGACATGGGACAGTCACAGGGGATGTCTGTGTATCCTAGTCTGCATTCTTCCCCGCTCCTTTTACTGTTTATACACTTGATAGACCATCAGACTTGCTGCTCCCTGCTGGCTCTTACTTTTTTTCACTTAAAATAAATGAACTGTCCAGAATAGGCAAACCCATAAAGGCAGAAAGTAGGTTAGTGGTGACACAGGCTGGAGGGGACAGGGGAAATGGGGGGTGACTGCTGATGGGTTTGAGTTTCTTTTGGGGTGATAGTGGTGATGGTTACACAACATTACAAATATAAAAAATGCTCCTGAATTGTACAGAAGAATTCAGAAGAATGAAGCGTATGGTGTGTGAATTATATCTCAATACAAAACATTAGAGAGCATTACATATTAATACTCCCACTTAACTTTGCATTTCCTTCCATTGTACTCTACTTTCTCTATCAGGGGTGGCACACTGCAGCCCTCAGGCCAATCTGCCCTGTGCTTCTTTCTCTAAACAAAGTTTTGTTGGAAGGCAGAAATGCCCATTCATTTGCATATTCTCCATAGCTGCTTTCACGTCTCAGTGGCAGAGAGAAGTAAGGACTAAATCCAAAGAATTCACCATTGGGTCCTTTACAGATACATGTTCTGCATTCTTAACCTACTGTTCCACATTTTTAAAGCTTTTCACTAGGGAAGCTCATTAACTTAAGAGTTTTCAATAATTGTTCTTTATTGCTGTCAATAGTACCAGAAAGAATTGGAGTTTTCCCTTCTAGCTATGTGCTTACTCTTTCACATATCGAATTAATCCATTTTCTTCTGCCAATGCCAATATTATCATTTTATTTCTTGCAGGAAAAAAAAAGAGAATATGCTGGATCTGGAATATTTTTGGTAAGATAGGATTCTGTGCACGCATTAATACTCTATTTCTGCTTCTTTGTTGCTTTGTGTCACTTTCTCGAAGTGCATTGGTAACAAAATGGCTTTGCTTAACTAGCATTTGATCATGCATCTCCAGATCAGGCGAGGGACTGGTGATTAATTTCAGTGCTTCATGCTCCCTTACTTTGGGAGTGCCCTAGGCATCGTTACAAGGAAATTAGGTCCATCCTTCCCACTTCCCCTTGGCCAGGTGTCTGACTTTCCAGGGATCCCATCCTGCAACCCTTCTTTGCAGACTCCAATTGCATATCTATTTCAAAACTGAGGACCACGACATATTGCCTTGCTTTTTTATGAGCATGCCCTGGGTAGTTTCCATGGAAAGGGTCTTGGCATAAGCAATAATTTAATAATTTAATTCTACAATAAATATATGATTTTAAAAAGTCTAAATGAAACCATCATTGATGTGAGCTTTAAATACTAAAAAAAAAAAAAGAGCAAATGCCTGAGAGATGCACTCAAGCTATTCTGAAATGTGACGATAAAACTAAAGATACCTAAAATACTGACACAAACTTCCCACTTCCAGAGCAATGTAAATAAAATAGACACATCGTTAATCTTTCTTTGGTGTCTTGTGTTTCAGGAACCGGCTGTTGCTGACACTTGGTGTGCTTCTGGTTTTAAAGCCCTCTGGTTGCGTCCGTACGTCAGACTCGCGGCCAAACTTTCTTCTGCTGATGGCAGATGACCTCGGCATTGGAGACGTCGGCTGCTATGGAAACAACACCATAAGGCAAGCAACACAGCATTGCCAGGCTGCTGCCCCAGAAAACACTGGTTGGAGAAATCTAATGTTTTATGGAATTTTGCACACATTGGTTATTTGAATTCCCCTGAACCCTGCCTTCTCCCAACATTGATTCTGACCCCAATTCAAATTCATCCTCCTAATGATGAACCATTCCATTTTTAGATATAATTTTCTCCAGCATGCTACCTGATGAACAATTAGTTTTTAAAATCATGGCTATTGCCTGTAAGCTGAAGATCAGAACTACACTCGACCTGACCCCCCAGCCCCCAGCCAGCCAGCCAAGCCCACCTGCATACAGAGGATTTAATTCCTCCCTGCCAGAACCTCCACTTCAAACAAACATACCCACCTCTTCCGAATCTGTGCGTATGGCATGCCCATCCAGCATGTCCGTCCATCTAGAATGACTTCCCCCATATCTTGGTCACTCTGGGACCTAAGATGACATTTAATCGAATTAACGTTGATGATTCAGAAGGCACATAACATTCTTGCATTGCCTTGGAGCCACTCTTAGGGACACCCTTACATCTTAGATTTTGACCAGCAGATCTTCTATGAAGTCTCCCATAGCTATGCTTTTATGGAAAAACCTGTTTGTTGAGAAATAAAACTGCTCATGGTTGTCCTTTGCAGGACTCCAAATATTGACCGGCTTGCAGAGGATGGTGTGAAGCTCACTCAGCATATCTCGGCTGCGCCGGTGTGCACGCCAAGCAGAGCTGCGTTCCTCACTGGCAGGTACCCCATCCGATCAGGTTAGTCCTTCTGTCCGTCTGAGCATGGAGATGGGCAGGAACATGCTTTCTTTTATCCTCTAATATCTTCATAAAATTGTGAATCATCGGGCATGGTGTGAACACAGTGGTCTTATCCCATATTTCCACCATCGGACATCAGCCTTGAGCCACTAAAACTTACATGGATAACCATAGAAGACAGGGGAGGGCAAAGTGTCTCTGCACAGGGCCAGATAGAAAATATTTTAGATTTGGGGTCTCTTTTGCAACTACTCAGTTCCACTCCTGTAGCCTGAAAGAAGCCACAGACAGCTCTTTATTGAATGGACGAGGCTGCATCCCAATAAAACTTCATGTATAGACACTGAAATTTATATTAAAATTATATATAATATAAATTATATATTATTTATATTATATATTATATATTATTTTCACACATCAAAAATATTTTTTTAACTTTTTCCCAACCATTTAAAAAATGTAAAAACTCTGCCTATCTTGTAGGCTGTACAATAAAAAATAAAAAGGCATGCCAGTTCTGGCCTGGCTGCCTTAGTTTGCCAACCCTGATATAAAGGATATTTGATGAGATAATGGACACTAGCTTTGCCATAGCTGTGCAAAATTTCAAATAACAGAAAATGTTTAATTGGAAGACGAAGAGAAAGGGAACCATGGAGGTTGCCTTCAAAATTCTGCCCATCACGTGGGAAAGGAATTGTATTTGTTCTCTGTAGCCCCAAGTGGTAGAACTGAGACCTTTGAATGGGTTGAAAGTGACAAATTTTGACAGAGAATCATTTCACCACAGGGCTTTCCAAAGCTGTCCTGCTTGTACCCTAAAAGTCTTAGAGACTTTTTTGGCCAACAGTTCCGCTGCTTTTTTGCTAACAACCCTCACTCTCCCAGGACCCCAGAGTGGAGCTCAGATGTTAGGCATGGGGCAGACCAAAATGTTTGAGAGTCTTTGTGATGTCCTGAGCATCTTCTCCCAACTGAGAGCTGAGCCAGCAGACTTCCAGGAGACCTCAAACACTCCTAGATATGAACATCTGGCACCTTCTCCCATCCCACCAAGAAGAAAGGGTCCTGGCTAGATTAAGCCCACACTGCCTTTCATATGGCCAAGGGCTCTTTAGCTCCCCACCAGTGTTTATTGGACCAGAGCACATGCTCAAAGTTTTGGAAACCCTCAGGAAGAATTCTCCAAGTTTCCAAATGGTGTTGACTGAGAACTATGTTTCCTCTTTGCATCAGGTGGATTCTGTAAAATCAGACTGAGTTAAATGCAACAGAGCGGCTTAAGAAGCTGAAAACATCTTCTTCTACATCAGTGGTTCTCAACTGTGGCTGCATGTGGGAATCATGCCAGGGCTTTAGAAAAATATTGCTGCCAAATTCCCACTCTTGGAAAGGATGATCTAACTGGTCTGGGGACAACCAGGGAGTATGTCCTGGGTTTAGCAGGTCAGTCAAATTATATCAGTGCCTCCCAGCCTTGTCTGTACATCAGAATCTCCCAAAGATTGTTCAACAATTCCAAAACCCAGGTTCTGTCCCAAACCAAATAAAATCACAACCTCCGGGTTGTGACCCCCAGGTGTCTGAATTCTTTGAAGCTCCTAGGTGATTCCAATGATGAGTGAAGTCTGAGAACCACTGAATTATATCAACTTTGGTGAAATCATGCAACTATTTTAAATTCTCATTCCTTTTTCACTCACTCGTTTTTTATATAACTTACACATCACAAGACTATAGGTCTTCTTACTAATTGTATTAGTCAATGTTCTCCAGAAAAACAGAACCAACACATTATTCATTGTGTGTGTGTGTGTAAAGACATTTATTTTAAGGACTTAGCTCATGCATTCACGAGGAGTTGGCAAGTCTGGCATCTATGAGGCAGGCCAATAGGATGGAGACTCAGAGAGAAAGTGAAGTTGCATTCTTTAGGCAAAAGTTCTTGGAATTCTCAGTTCTTTGTTCCTAGGGCTTCCAACTGATTGGATGTGACCCACCCACATTGTGCAGGGTCATCTCCTTTACTTAAAGTCCTCAGATTATAAATGCTAATCCCATCTACAAAATCCCTCCATAGCAACACCTAGTATAGTTCAACCAAACAACTGGACACCAGAGCCCAGCCAAGTTGACACATAAAATTAACCATCACACTAACTGTCTCAATTAATTAATCATTCCCTTTATTGTCAAAAAATGGAATCCAGGGGCAAAGTCAATTGGGAAGTTAATTTTCAATTTAATTTTGAAAACTGGAGATTTTCACCAAATGATCTAAATTTTAAAAATTAATAATAAATAAGAATATGAAAGTGGAACTAACACTTTTTTAAAACAATTGCTTAAAGGTATGGTTTCCAGCAATGGTAACCAAGTTCTTCAGTGGACAGGAGTATCTGGAGGCATTCCAACAAATGAGATGACATTTGCAAAAATATTAAAAAATAAAGGCTATGCCACAGGACTAATAGGTATGTACATTTTTTTTAGTGTTAAGCACATTCCTTTTAAATGGAGAGTATAGTCAACTATAAAATTTGGAAATGAAATGTTTTGTCTAGTGGGATTTTCCACTCAATAAAAAAGCTACATGCACTCAGAAATGGTATTACTTCCAGATTGCCTAGTCCAAAGTAGGGGCTGAGGAAATGCCCATTTAATGCAGTATCTGTCATTTCACACAATGTACACCAGAAGGAGAAAATTAGAAACTCTACAACCTTTTACCAAAAATTTCCATGATGCTATCATTTTCCTCTTTCTTCTTATGGAAATGGGGCTGCCAAGCTTAGGGTCCCCACTTCCAAAAATGGCATGCAATTTTTTCTGTATGTCAATAAACCATGTCATGTATAGAATGAAGTAAAATCAAGAATACTCATTTCTTGACAGGGAACCAAGTTTCCATTATCATTGTTATTATGCTATAGTAATTTTTATTAACAGCTATATTTACTCTTATCAAAGAACAAGACAAGGTGATATACTGAATGTGAAATACAATGGACTCATTGCCTTTAGTTAAGACAGAGGGTCCATCCACATGTGCTGTTTCTTGAGACATTGCGTGAGGTTCTGTGTGTCTCTTTATCAACACCCCAGTCATGGGAGCAGGGAAACTCGGCATTTTCCTTTCATTAAAGTTGAAAGTTGCACTCTGTGAAACCTACCACCCACCTTCATTCTCATTATTATGGTGGTTTAGCAATGCAAAGAAAAATTCAAAAGTCAGTAAGTTTTTTCCCCATGCCAATTATACCACACTGAACTTCCTGGAGCAATCTGACTTTGCTTTCATCATCTGTGGCCTCTGCCATTTGACCATCACAAAACCAGGAGGATAGAAGACTCAACAATGGCCCTGAAAGATCCTAATCCCAGTTCCTAATCCCTGGTATCTGTAAGCACTGCACTATTTGGAGAAATGGTCTTGGTTAATATAGCTAAGTTAAGGATCTTGAAATGAGACATTTATCCCAAATTATCCAGGTGGGACCTAAATCCAATGACAAGTATCCTATAAGAGAAGCACAGAGGAGAAGGTAGTGAAGATGGAGGCACAGGTTGGAGTGGTGCAGTCCCAAGCCAAGGAATAAACTGCCCAGACTTCTCTGGCTCTGCCCCACCCAGCACCACCCAACTAGTGCCTCCAATGTGCCAAGCACACAATACCTTCCCATCAGCTGATGGTCAACATCTTGTTCCATCAACATCCTTTTGCTTTCCAGGAAAATGGCATCTGGGACTCAACTGTGACTCAGCTGGTGATCACTGCCACCACCCGCTCAACCATGGGTTTGACCACTTCTACGGCATGCCTTTCTCCCTGATGGGTGATTGTATACAGTGGGAAATCTCAGAGAAGCGTGCAGGCTTGGAGCACAGACTCAACTTGTGTGTTCAAATCGTGGCCTTTGCTGCCCTCACACTCACCGTGGCAAAGCTCATTCACCTGATATCCATCGCATGGATGCCAGTCATCTGGTCAACCGCAGCAGCTGTCCTGCTCTTCTTGACCTCCTATTTTGTGGGCGTTCTGATTGTTCATGCGGACTGTTTCCTGATGAGACATCACACCATCACGGAGCAGCCCATGCATTTCCAAAGAACCACACCTCTCCTTCTCAAGGAGGTCAGCTTGTTTGTCCAAAGGTGAGCATCCAAGAGTTGGCTTCATCTTCGCCCTCAGCTTCATCATGAAAACACATTCTGAATAGCCTTCGTCTACAATTGGGGTTTGAAGGATGAAGTGGCCCTGGCTCAGAAAGACCTTTCTGGTCAACTTTGGCATGGGTGAAGGCCAGTTGAGTCATGTGGCAGTGACTTGCCTTGCATCCATTGAAACAGATTTTTTGGAATATGCTGCCCGCCTCCCAGCTTTCAGGCAGCTTCCTTACTTAAGTGCCCCCTGATCACCACTGGCCATATATAACTATTGAAACCAACTGAGTCACCTAATGAACCTTTAAAATAAAATCTAAATATGTGTAAAATTCTATCATATAAGGACTATGATGTCCTGTTACTCCCTTCAGCCTAGATGTAAATTTGAGTGATGAACAGAATTAACATCAAGTCAAGAAGGATGTGATAAAGAGCTGCACAGTCTTGGAGGCAGTTCTAACCCCTCACTGTCTCCCGAACTGTTCCAATAAAGAGGGTGATAACATCCACCCCAGTATATCTGGTGGTGATGAGGTTGTGATCCTATTCTAGAACATTCTTAGAGTTCTTGATGCAATTGTCTAACGTGAGTCACTTTCGGTGGTGACAATTAGCTTACACATCAAAACAGCTAAGTCTTGAGTACCTCGACTAAAGCTAAAAAAGTCACCTTTTTTCCTCTGTTTTAAGGAGGTACTTTTGACCATAGCGAGCAGGTGAGGGAGATAGGCCATTTCCCAGAAGGAGGAGGATAATTTTGAAATTAATAACCTAATATGCCTCATTTGTTAAGTGTGTTTTGGTCATAACTACCTCATGTCTAAGCCTCATTTCTTGGTATTATCAATTATAAATAAAACTGCATTACAATATCACTCATTCTACAAGCTAGAGTTTTGAGGTGGAAAAATGTACTGAAATAAATGTCGGGTCAGATAATTGCCAACTTTCAGTTGTCGTAAGTATATAAAGTCAGAAAACTATATGTTCAGGAATAAAAGATGGTAAAATCAATGTGGATTTTTAGATACATGTTAGAAGGGAAAATTTTAAGATTGTCCAATTCAAGAATATTCTCCTGTTGGTGGGCCCAGTATAGAGAGGATCCTGGAGTAAAGAAATGATTGTTCAGATCTGTATTTGGTGACTCTAATACTTTAATGTCTGTTCTACAAAAAGGTAACTCTTGTTGCTTTGTGCTTATTTTTAGAAACAAGCACAAGCCTTTCTTGCTCTTTGTTTCCTTCTTACATGTCCACACCCCTCTTATTACTACCAAGAACTTCTGCGGGAAGAGTCTCCATGGGATGTACGGGGACAATATCGAGGAGATGGATTGGATGGTGGGTAAGTACCCATTTTAGTCTCCTGGATGCTTAAACAAATACCATGCAATGGATTGGCTTAAAGAACAGGAATTTATTGATTCACAGTTTTGAGGCTAGAAGTCCAAAATCGAGGCATCAGTAAGGTGGCACTTTCTCCTGGAAGACTATGGCCCTCTGGAGGCAGCTGCTGGCCATCCTTGGTCCTTGGCTTTTCCATCACATGGCAATGCACATGGTGGTGTCTTCTCCTTTCTCTTTGGGCTCCCTTGATTTCCAGCTTCTGGCTCTTTACTGTGTCTTTCTCTTTCTCCATGAACTTCTCTGTAAGGCCTCCAGTAACAGGATTAAGACTCATCCTGACTCAGTTCGGCCACAGTTTCACGGAAGTCACCACATCAAAAGGTCCTATTTATAATGGGTTGAGATTAAGGACATATTTTTGTGGGGCACAAACCTCCCAGCTACCTCAGTATCTTCACCATGTGTGCAAATGTGATTATTTTCCATCCAGCAACCACTGGGGAGAACAACATAAGAAGAAGCTGAGATTAATCAAAGGGAAACATGCAAGAGGCAGTATAAGCATGGCAATGGATAGAATTTTAAGGGTCTATAATAGTATACCATATATTATCACTGTTTTTATAGGAGCACTTCTGCAACAAACACACGGTAAACAATCTGAATTTGGAGTCGTCAGGAGGATTTGATAAGATCACTGGCAGCTGGAAAATGTCCAGTGGCTCCCAGCACCTACAAAATAAGTCTAAATTGCTTTCCATGTCCATGAGTGTCTACTGCTCACCTCCTTTCTCATTTATGTCTGATCCTTCTTATCTGCCTTCCTGCCCCTTGCACCTTACATGCTGGCTGTCTGGAACTCCCACAGCAGTTTGCTCCACCTCAGGGCTTCTCTACCTGCTAAGGTCTCCCTGTAATGGCTCACCTTGATCTGTTAGGACTCTGCCCAACCTCCAAGAGGCCCCCGGCCAACAAAAGCTGCCCCCATCTCAATCACCTTGTAGTTCATCCCCATCATTTGTGTTGCTCTGTGGTTTTCTTTTGCTGCATAACAATGTTCGGGGTGCGTTTATTTCTCCTTTCCTTGAAGAGAGTGTAAGTTTTCCATGTGTGTTGAAATCGCCTTGCTTTGTTCACACACCATACCCCTGTGTTTGGAACATTCTCTGGCACTATAGAATGGACTTGGCCATGTCCATTCTTGTCAAACAGGGACTCAAGCCAAGGTGTGGACCCACACCCACCAAATAGCTATAATCAAAGATTTTGGGGGAAAATACAATTTTTTCTTAATTTTTAAAATTCTTCTTGGAGTAAAATGTATGCATTCAGTGAAATTTTAAGAAAAATGGGGAACTGTGGAAGAAATGTGCAATTATTCATTTCATGTTATTTTCTCAGTCTGCCTGGTTCCCTTATCTGAAGGACAAATTCATCTTTGCCGCTAGAGATCCTTTGATGGAAAAGATTAAGAATCACTGGAAAATGCAGCCTATATTATTTGATTCCAAACATTAATTGCTTAAAATTGAATTAAATTTGGGAAAAAATTATTTTAAAACACTAAATGTAAAGATTCATGTAATCTCACACTTATTGAAAGGTTAACACTGAAATTTTACAGTACAAAACCAAGAACTTAGTAAATTCATCAATATATGGAATCCATGACAAAGATATATTTTAAAATGCCTTTAATGTCTTCATTTTCACTGTCCCAATATAAAACTCAATAAAGCCACAATATGTTAATTTTTACATGAGAATTAGAATGATGCAAACAGGTGAAACACAGGAGATTTAAAAATTTTTTATACAGTTTATTTCTTTGATCTTTTTATTCACTTCTTTTTTTCAAAGTATCCAGCTTAAACAGTATTATCAGGTACTAGTGGGCCATGCAATTTTACCAGACTTGTAAATTCAGAGGACTCACTTTTTTTTTTCCTTTAAACTTTTATTTTGAAATAATTTCAAACTTACAAGACAGTTGCAAATATAATACAAAACCTATACAGTAACTCCAACACATCCTGCCTCCAGATACCCGGATCTACCAAGTTTAACATTTTGCAGCACAGGGGATTTTTAGGGCTGTGAAACTATTGTGTATGAATCTGTAATGGTAGCTACATGATATTATGCATTTGTCAAACCTATAGAACTGTACAATACAAAGAGTAAATCATAATGCAAACTATGGATTCAATTAAAAATGTATCAATGCAAAGAATAAACCATAACATAAACTATGGATTTAGTTAAAATGTATCAATACTGGTTCATCCGTTGTAACATTCCTCAATGTATCTGTGTACCCCACATCATTCTAAGCAACAGTCTATTAATTAAGAAAAAACTCCATAGTGCCACAATTTTTGAAATCCTTTTAAAAAGAAGGAAGAAAGAAAAGAATATTCCCATGACTTTAGCACAACTTTTTAGATTCCAGTAGCCCCACTATGCATCCATGTGCTGACATAATATCTAGTTGCCACTGAGTGTACAATTTGATATTCTGATGCCTTCCCACCACATTATACCACAAACATATTTTATGTCATCCCAATAATTTTCCTGTTAAAAGCTTCCCATTTTTACCTCTTGCATCCTTTATATAATTGAGGCAGCCAGCCTTCTCTTGTGGAAAATTTCACTTGTGTCAAAGACTCCATGTTTATAAATAATGCTGGAGACAGCAGCTTTGGATGGGTAATGACTTTTGTCTCTGTTTTTGGAAAATTTCTTCAGAATGAAATCCCCCAAGTAGCACTGGGTATAAAAGAATATTTTGTGGAGGGCAAATTACTTCATAGGAGGGTAAAGGAATTGAACCCAACCCTGTACAAATAGAGCTTAGAGTCTAGACAGCAAGAAACAAGATGATGTGGTATGGTGGGGTGTGGCCAGGCCCAGTTTTGGGGAACACAGACAAGGATTAGGTCCTTCAGTCATTTATTTGACCTGCAGAAGTATTGGGAATGGTAAACAGAGGGCTAATATAAAATATTTTCATTTTTCTTTCCATAATTTCTTTGAAAAACCTTTGCCTACTTAAAGCAAAAAAAAAAATTATTTTGGGACTTAACATGTAGGAGTACAACATATGACAACAATAGCAAAAACAAGGAAGGAGGTATGGAGTTGTACTGGTATACGTTTCTCAAACTATACAAAGTGTCAAAAGATTGAGGATACACTGTGATAATTTGAGAAGAATATTTTAAACCCTAGAACAACCAGAAGAAAGTAAAACAAAATCATATAACTAGCACACTAACAGAGGAGGTAAAATATAATATGAAAAAAATAAATAACCTAGTTAATCTGAAAGAAAGCAGACAAAGAGGAATAAATGCCCTCTAAAAGCAGATGGAACAAAAGAAAAAGAGTAATATGGAAGATTTTGAAGCTAACCATATGGATAATTCTCAAATATAGGTGGTCTAATACACCAATCAAAATGCAGAGCTTGCCAGCTGAATTGAAAAGCAAGACCACACCTGAAGAAACACAGTTTAAATATGAAGGCACAGATTGGTAGAAAGTAAAAGGCAGCCAATAAAATAACAAAAATAAAAATAAATAAAAACAAAGGAAAAGGCATCCATGAGAGATGTTTGAAGACATAGTACAGTTCATGACGGAGCTCATTAAGACTGGGAAAAAATTTCATCTGTTATTAGAAGTGAAAATAATTCTTGTGAACTGTTGGGTTTTAAAAAAATCTCTTTGACATTATGAATTCCATAAATGACAAAGTTTCTCTTTTCTAAGAAATTCAGAACCTTGGAGATGGTACCTCTTAGTAGATGCACTTAACATTTTCAAGGGGATTTCCAGCCTTTGTCATCTTTTGTATTTGAATTATTTTCCCTTTTTTATCTTCTTTTGCTGCACTTTTAAGTTTTGCTATTTTATCTTATATAACATATATCCTTGTCACTTTCCTAAAATTTATGGGAAACAAGATGGGGTACATATAAAAAGATATATCAATCTTAGATCAGGGATGCTCAGAACATCAAAATGATACTACTCAATTCCAAAATGTTAAACACAAACCAAATAGTTGGTTTAAGATACTCTTTTATTTTGATTGGGTCAAAAATACCTATTCTTTGCAGGACAGATCCTTGATACTTTGGACAAGGAAGGTTTGACCCAGAGCACCCTCGTGTATTTTACATCTGATCACGGCGGATCCTTGGAGTCTCAGCTTGGAAACAATCAGTATGGTGGCTGGAATGGAATATATAAAGGTAAGGCTGGAAGGTTCCCTGAAACTTGTGTCTGGGCTTTGTCTCTGCTCCATAATTCCTAACCCGTCCCAACAGACTGCAAATACTGCTGCCTCAGGACTTTGGATTTTCATATCCAATACAGAAATTGCAATTTGTAATGCTGAGGTTTGAATTTAAAAAAAAAAAAGTGTGTGTGTGTGGGGGGGGTGGATTTAGTATATTCACAACTTGTGCAACCATCACCACAATTGTAGAACAATTATAGAATACCCCTCACTCTTGAGCTATCATCCTCTAATCTAATCCCACCCAGTCTTGGACAGCCACTAACCTACTTTTGTTCTCTATACATTTGCTTACTCTGGACATTTCATATATTTGGAATCATATGATATGTAGTCCTTTGTGTCTGGCTTCTTTCACTTAGCATGTTTTCAAGATACATCAACATTGAAGCAAGTACTTCATTCCTTTATATGGCCAAATAACATTCTACAACATACATAGATCCCATGTTGTTTATTCAAACATTGATGGCTTCAGGTTTGAATTTTTAGTTCAACAAATGGATTCAAGGAGGATAAGCTCTCAGAACTACCATATTTTATTCAAACTAGAACTCATCGATTATAGACACACCATTATTTGATGTATCACCAAAATTCTGAAATGTGCTGTGGAACCAATGTGGCAGTTTTCTTTTTCCCCCCTCTTAGACTGCCTTAGTTTTTAGTCTCTTAAAGAGCTTGTTTACACTAATTTTGACATTTATGCTTATTGTGCATCAGTCTTGTACATACATAAAAGGGAATATTTATATACATATAAGTTAAATCACTTAAGGCACAACTAACATGTTCTGTGAAGACCTTTTCAGCTTAGTGTCATCAAAATCGGAGTTTTCTCCACCCAGTATCATCCTTTTGGCCTTCAAGAGGTTTGGCAATACAGCACCTTTTAACCATGCTTCACAATGGTTTTCCTTGCACACTTCTGCAAGTTTCCGTGCACATGAGCCGGAAGTGATAGCTACGTGCTAACTGTTGACCAGCCTACAGCTCTTTACAGTTATTGGGAAAACATGTGCATCTCAGAATCTAGCAAAGGTGGTACAGGCATCCTGAGGGGAGACTGGGCTAAGGATTGGGATATTTCAAGGCAGAACACACAGTAGCCCAAATAATCATCATCGCAGACAGAACCACAGCCACCAAACATGCCCACATCCTTGTCCCTGCAGCCTCTGAATATGTGACCTTATCTGGCAAAAGGGACTCTGCAGGTGTGAGGAAGTTAAGGCTCCTGAGATGAAGAGAGGATCCTAGATTATCTGGGTGAGTCCAACGTCGTTGTGAGGAGCTTTATAAGAGGGAGGCAGGAGGGTTGGGGCCAGAGAAGGATATGGGGCGATGGAGGCAAGAAGAGAGAGATTTGCAAGATGCTAAGCTGCTGGCTTTGAAGACAGACCAAGAGGCTGTGAAGGAACCAGGGAACACAGGCAGCCTCTAGAAAGTGGAAAAGGCAAGGAAATTCTCCTTTACAGTCTCCAGAAGGAACGCAGCCCTGCCCACCCCTAGATTTCAGGATTTCTGAATTCCAGAACTCTCAGATAATAAATCCGTGTTTTACTTAAGTCACTAGGTCTGTGGCAATTTGTTACATAAGTCACTAGGTCTGTGGCAATTTGTTACAGAAGAAATAGGAAACTAATCATGAAACTAATCATGAGCAAAACTTTAAGGAAAGAGAAGGATGTTCAGAAATCCTCATTTCGTTTTGAATTGGAACCAAATGGAAACATCAGGACCCCTTCTGACAAAGAGGAGGTCAGCAGTGTCCCCGTCAGTATCTTCACCATGGGTGAAAAGTCATCAAAAGGAAACTCATAAATGAGGGGGCAAAGGCAAGAAAAATAACCAACCGGTAAAGATGAAGAAACAAGAGCAGTACACGACGAGCTTAAAAGGAAGTCTTCCATCCTGACATGAGGAAGAAGCAAGAAGGAAACTAGAGAAGAGTGACAAGAGAGCATTCTCCCCAAAACACAGAACCTGAGTTAAATCCACGAATTCCAGGTAAAGACAAGGCTCCAGAAAACCAACAACAGTAAAGAGAAAATAGGAGAAAGATGAAGTGCTTTTGACAATGCCATCGATGTCACCCAAAGAGTTAATCTAATAATTAAGATCAGGAGAGATAGAAGTCAGGTTTGTAAATAAGATAAAATGTAAGCTTTGCCAGGGAGGAAACTGCTGTTGTAAAGCAGTAATAAAAAGATTGCTTTAAAACAAACAGAAAAGTAAGTCACCTAGAAAAATATCTCATGTATGTTTTTTTAATCACACTCTTTTCTGTTTGTGTTTTAATGAAGGTGGAAAAGGCATGGGAGGCTGGGAAGGTGGGATCCGTGTCCCGGGAATATTCCGGTGGCCTGGGGTGCTGCCTGCCGGCCGAGTGATCGACGAGCCCACGAGCCTGATGGACGTCTACCCCACCGTGGTGCAGCTGGGAGGTGGCCAGGTGCCCCGGGACAGGTACAGAATGTCCTAAAGACAGCTATTCAATGTGAAGCAGAGACAACTGCTATGTAAACCGTCATTGTAATGTTTGCCTTGCCGTAATGCAAACTAGTATCTAGAGAAATGAAATTAGTATCTGGAAAAACACTTTAAGCCTCTTCTTGTCTGCTGAGATCAAATATTTGCTTCATTTTTGATACACAATGTCTATATCCTTTCTCCAGTTTTTAAGTGGGGCACGTGTTAATATGAAGGAGATTGTCAGTGAAAAATCTAACATAAGAAATGATTTTTGATACAGTTTAGTAGGAGTTTTTACAGGATTGATCTCATTGTTTCCTTGTCTTAAGAATTTATAGAAGATTGGGGAAAATAGAAGGCAAAAAAAACTCTAATAATCTTGCCAGCCTAGATAGGAACACATATTTAAATGTATGATAAATATTTTATTTTATTTTTAGCTCTTAGTTTTTGTGCATGGAAAGAAAATGTGATTTTAATGAATTTGAGATACTTTATTTCAACCACCTCCATATCGGTGGATCTTAGCCTTGTTTCCTTTTATTTTATTTATTTTTAAAAATAATACTGTTATCATTTCACTGCCTATTATGATTATCTCTTTAGTGAAAATCTCTAGAAGTTGAATGCCTGGGTCACAGTAAGGCCATTTATAGGTAAATTCCTTGAGACATTTTGTCAAGTTGTCCACTAGGAATTGCTATCAGCAATATACAAGTGTCCATGTTAAAGAGAACAGAATTAAAATCATTTAAATTATGTGTGTGTTATAATTTCCATTGCTTTATCACAAGAAAGTTGAATACTTGATGCATTTATTTTAGATTTCTCCTCTCTAACCTTGTCTTTAAATTGAACTTCATATCTCTGTTTTGTTTTCTCTAATTTCCAGTTAATTTTTTTAAAAGTCTATAATAGCTCATCCTTTTAAAATAAATGTTTTGTCTTTCTTCATATATTACAAATGTGTTTTACTAGAAAGTAAAATAAATCCAGCCATGTTGTATTGCTTTATTTTATTCATGAATATACATATATTTATCTATATCCATATATGTATATGTATTCATGTTTGCATGCACTTATTGATTAATTGGCTGTCTTTTATTTCACTTTTTTTCACAGTGAGTCCAAACAAACAAAATTTACTTGGGTTTTGTATTCTCTATGTTGAGTGTGTACATGAATCCAACTAGAGAAAAGGATCCCCATTTTATCACTATTGTACATTCCCAGCATCTGTAAAAATTATCATTGGTGTTTGTGATTAAAATTCTAGATGCAAGGTCCTGAAATGTTCTCAAAATAATTCAAGAAAAATTAAATCGAGTCTCTGCAGTTTTCAATTTAAAGCTATTTACCTGCCTTTGTTTGCATGGAAAATTAGGGACCCACATCAAAGCACATGTATTTATTAAGCATCCACTGTATAGCCAGCAGGCAGCAAGGCAGTAAAAGTAAAGCAGATGTTGTCTATCTAGCAGCAACTTACAAAAAATTGGGGCAAAAAAAAATGCACAACGCTATAAAGCAGAAAGTGTCAGCACAGAAAATTGCACTGAAATTGAGAACCCTCAACCCTGAAGGGCGACAGAGCCGTGCTCTGCAAAATGAACAGTCTTTGCAGCTAGAGAGGGAAAGACACAGGTCCAAGAGAGGGGAATGTTTGCAGAAAAGGACATTGTATCAAGTCTTGTTAAATAATACAATGTATCCCATACTGATTGAAAGTCAAACGCAATGGAAACAAAAGATGTTTCTATGAACCTTTAATTTATTTTTCCACTGACAGCCAGGTTAGTGGACAAAGACGTAGGTCAAACCAGCAGTGTCCTCTGCCTTAGCCATGGGTGGGGTTGGGAGATGGACAGAGGACTGGCTACCTGCCTGCTTCCCGCATGCTTGCTCACACTTGTGCATGCCTCCCATCCACCTGAATTCACTCCCAGCATTTCCGCCCATGGGGAGTTGCCCACCGGGTGCCGTGGGGACACGGGGAGCTGCCCACCGTCCTTTCTAGCTCTGAGACTGCTGTGCTTCTTCCCTGCAGAGTGATCGATGGCCAGGACCTGTTGCCTTTGCTTCAGGGGACAACACAGCACTCAAGCCACGAGTTCCTGCTGCATTACTGCGAGGACATCCTGCACGCAGCCCGCTGGCACCAGCGTGAACGTGAGTGGGGGCCACATCCCCAGAGGACACCGGGTGGCACCAAAGTGTCCATGATGCAAAGAACAACTTTCATCCTTACACACACATGCCTACAATCACAGACCACACCCACACTCACATACACACACAAAGACATTCACACACACCCTCACATGTGTGCACACCCATTTCTGGACTTTCTCATCTGTTCTATTAATCTAGACTTATTCCCAAATATTTCAAGCATCTTAGCTTAATTACAGGATTTTATCTTTGTTACAACTATTATAACTTTGTAATATATGCAGTAACATGCTTACCAAATAACTCTTTTGCTTTTCAAAGTTTTCTAGATTACTTTGGCCCCATTGTCCTTTGAAAAGGACTGCAAAATCTTTTGCAGATTTAAAAAAATCCCCACATCCCCACTGGAATATCAATTTTAATTGCATTCAGAGTATAAATTAACTTGTGGAGAATCGGTACCTTCCCAGATTGAACAAAATCTTCCCAAACTAAACCTCGTGATGACTCTCCACTCAATTAGTCCTGCATATCAAAGTACCATTTCATCCCAGCTTTCTTCCACCTCCCATATAATTTGCATTGTATGTTTGTTAATTACCTCAGTGTTCATAGCTATCAGAGCTGGGGTTACTGTTTATATCCATCTTTTTAAATTAAACCTCCAGCTCCTGGGATTTCTTTAGCACACCTTCAGAACAGCGCTCACAGCTACTCCAGCCCTCTCTCTCCCAACCCAGGACACCTGTAACACTTGCAGACTCTGTCCTGCAAGCACGTAAAGGATGCTGGAGGGTGCGGGGAGGGGAGCAGAAGGAGGCTGCAGAGCAGAGCAGGCTGTGCCCCACCCAGGTCAACCAGGAGGCTGCAGTGGGCAAGTACAAGCTCCCCATCCACTTTTCCAAAGTTGTCTCCCCAGCCCTGCACCTGTTCTGGTGCCAACTGCCTTTCAGCAGCTGTCCTTCCTAGATGGTGGCAGAGGTTGCTACAGCAAGCTTTTACTTTTTTTTAATTTACAGCTAGGAAGGGGCTTGGGAGAGGCTTCGTGGACAATAGCTAATCCCATTCCATTTTAAACCTCCAAGCATGCAGTTACGAAACTACCTACCAAATCAAGCAAGTCACTTTTTGTCTTAAACAGCTTTTTGAGGCTATAACTCACATGCTATAAACATTCCCTGTTTTGAAGTGCACAGTTCAGCAGTGTTTAGTAAATTCACAACACCCATTAACAGCCATTCCCACTCCCCATCCCACCCCCTGGCATCCACCGGTCTGCTCTCTAATTCTATAGATTTGCCTATTTTGGACATTGCCAATAAAGGGAATCACACAATATGTTGCCTTTTGAGTCTGGCTTCTTTCACTCCACATCATGTTTTCAAGGTGCATCCACATAGCTGCACATATCAGAACTTCATTCCTTTTTATGGCTACATACTATTCCATTGCATGGACACATCACAATTTATTTACCTATGCTCACATGTACTGGAACAGCATTCCTTTTCATGGCTGCATACTATTCCACTGCATGGACACAACACAATTTGTTTACCTATGGATGCATGTGTCAGAACTGCATTCCTTTTCATGGCTGCTATTATTCCATTGCATGGACACATCACAATTTATTTACCTATGCTCACATGTACTGGAACAGCATTCCTTTTCATGGCTGCATACTATTCCACTGCATGGACACAACACAATTTGTTTACCAATGGATACACGTATAGAACTGCATTCCTTTTTATGGCTGCATATTATTGCATTGCATTGACACACCAGTTTGTTTACCTATAAATGCATGTATTGGAACATAGTTCCTTTTTATGGCTGCATACTATTCCATTTCATGGATACATGACAATTCATTTACCTATAGATACATGTATCTGACCTTCATTCCTGTTTATGGTTGTATATTATTCCATTACGTGGACACACAATTTGTTCACCCGTTCATCTGTTGATGGACATTTGGACTGTTCCCACTTTATGCTACTGTGAATAATGCTGCTACTTTTCTATGAGGCTGACCCTCTACCATTCTGTTCCTTCCACCAGGGGGAACAGTGTGGAAGGTCCACTACATGAGCCCAGTGTTCCACCCAGAGGGAGCTGGCGCCTGCTATGGGAAAGCCGTCTGCCCGTGCTCCGGGGAAAAAGTGGCCTTGCACGATCCACCACTACTGTATGATCTCTCGAGAGACCCTTCTGAGGCCCATCCCCTGACACCGGACATGGAGCCCTCATTCACCCAGGTGCTGGAGAGAGTGGAGCAGGCCGTGCGGGAGCATCGGAGAACCCTGAGCCCAGCTCCCATGCAGCTGGACTCCGGGAACGTGTGGAAGCCGTGGCTCCAGCCTTGCTGTGGCCTGTTCCCACTCTGCTGGTGTGATCAGGAAGATGACTGGCAGTGAGTGACAGCCGGCGCAAGCTGGGCCTGCTGCTGTCCCCCGTCACTGGATTTCTTCACTTGGGGCAAAATAAATCTTTGCTGGGAATTGAGGAATCCATTTCTATAGGGCTTAATTGGTTCACCAGGTCAAAAGAGAAAGCATCAAGAAAAAGCAGTAAGGGGCCATCACTAGGTAACAAAACTCATGTCCCCAGCAGCAGGGTGGGTGGGATCCCTGACCCCCAGCCCCACTTGGAGAAGGTTACTCTGTACTCAAGGGCTTGAAGAATCCAACTCCTAAGGGAATGTGTTTCTATCCTTACAGATTTACAGGTGAATGGGAGTGTAATGAATAGAACTGATAAAGTGTGTCTGGGGACAATTTAAATGTTGTAGGTGCATCATTTCAACAGTTACAAATGTGGGCTGTGTTTCAAATTGGGGCTATTTCCAGAGGACCCCTGGTTAACAAACACCCTGGGGGGCAGGGGGTTCAGTGGAACCCAGATTGTGCGAACCCTGCTGGGGGTCCATTGTTTCCCAGAACCCAAAGATCTGGGCATGATCCCTTCACAATGGAGGACCCCATGGGGGTTGGAGAGTGTGGTGGGTCATTTATTCCTGACCCCCAACCCAATTACCACCCCCACCCCCACACCTTGGGAACTCCTTTGAACAGTTCTTACCATATCCGCGTTCAAGACTCAAATATCTCCCCCCATAAACCTCCCCACCCTACTTACAACCTCAAGTACACACTCCTCAAATTACCAGAAGGTGACTGATACAGATACTTTAGGCTCACAGAAATTAGGCTGAGTTCAAGCAAAGTCAACCAGATCCCCCACCCCAGCCTGCGGTGCTCAAAGTCGTCAGATCCCCAGGATTAAAACTCCTACCCCTCCCCTAGAGTACTTCTAAAGGACCCCAGCTCCTACTGCCAGCCAGCCTCTCGGCAATCTGTGGACATTCAGCATAGCTCCTATTGGGGTGCAGTAGGTTTAAATAATTTGCCCCAGGGTCCTCTCTAGTTCTCAGGGAATTGCTACTTCCGGCAACGTCCATCCTTGCCAAAGTCTGTAAGACTTCTTCCAGTGATCAAATCCCAACTCTACTCTTGCTAAACCTCCACGCAGAGCTACCTCTGCAGTCTTCTAACTCCTGCCCCCTCCTTCCACGCACCATTTCCCCCCCTCTTTATCTATCTGACATTCCCTAAAGCAGGGAGGGACACTCACCCACTGATAAGAGTTCCTCTAGAGTAATAAAGCAGGATAGAGATGCATCAAACAATGCCCAAGTATTAACTCCAGATATCAGTTATCACAATAAATATACAGGGGCAAAATTTGGCAATTAAAAGACAAAGGTTATAAAATCAGTTTCCTTTCAACAGACCCCCATATCTCATTTCTGGAGATTTTAATTCAGTGAATTTAAGGGTTGGGGCCGCTCAAAAGCACCCCCCTGGGGTCTGGAGAGGCTAACTCCTTGAATTTAGGGTGAAGTCCCGGATTCTGCTCGCTGGGATTAAGCTAATCCTACCCCTCACAGCCTCCCGGAAACACCCGCCGCAGTCTGTCAGGGACCCGGGAAAACCTGTTTCCAACCGCAGCTCCAGGAGGCCCCAAATCCCAGGAGATTAGAGCGGATTAAGGAGCTGCCCCACGCCCCTGATCGCGCAGCTCTCTCTGGCGGAGCGAAAGCAGTGGTCCCCGAAAGCAGCGCGCTCGGCCCTCGGATCCACCGCGCAGATGGGAGCGCGCCAGCCCCCCCGGCGCGCCGCGCTGGCTTCCAGGTGCGCGGGACACCCGGACGCTGCCTGACTCCGTCCTGGGGGCAGGGAGAGGGGCGACGGGGAGGAGGCAAAGGACGGGCTTCCAGGGTGAGCCTGGGCGGTTGGGAGAGGCGCCTCTTTGCCCGGCGTCTTGGATTCTACAAGGCGCAGCAGGGGCCGCGGCTCCGACGCGCGGAGCTGAGAGGGCGACGGGAACGAGGGGGGAGGAAAGCGAGAATGGGGCGCAGTAGCGGGGGAGGGAGGGGTAAGTAGTGGAGTGAAGCAGGAAGGACCAAGGGGAGGTGGGATCAAAGAGCGGAAGGGTGGAACCCGGGAGAACACGCCCCGGCCTGCTGCGCGCCCCAGGGCCCCGCGCAGCAGAGCGCGTCGGCAACCGCCCCGGGGCTGGAGGGAGGCCAGGGCCCGGATCCGTCTTGGCGGCCCTGTCCTCCCGCCCCCACTACCACTTCCGGACACGCCCCGGGTCCGCCCCTTGGCACCGGAGATGCCCCTGGGCTCCCCAGCGCGAGCGTAGCCGCCCTCCCCCCACTCTCCCGCCCACGCCCCGGGCGCGCCCCCTAAGCCGGGTCCACCGCGAAGCGTAGCTTTACCCACCCCGACCCCACTCACTCTCGGGGATAGGCCTGGGTCAGACCCGGTGGTCCGGTTCCTCTCCACCCCGGAGCGCAGCCCGGGCCGCCCCTCCAGCCCACTTTTCCAGGCGCGCCCCCGAGACCCAGCTCCTCCCCCCCCACACACCCTAAAAGGTCGTGAACGTCCCCACCCCCCCACCCCCCCATCCAGGCCGTGCCTCCGAGATCCCATCACCCGCTGCTGCAAGCTTTCCGGGGAGCCCGATGGGGCGCCAGGTTCCTGCGGGGGTCCCCGCGACACGCTGGAGCTTCCAGCCCAGACCCGGGAATCAATTAGGCCAGCTCCGGCCCGCGTCCCTCCCGGCCTCTGATCTTCATGGGGCGGGCGAGCCCAGGACCCGCCCCCCGGGCCGTTGCAAATCCCTTTTACGCACTTTCGCTTTCTGTGCCCCTTGTTGGCAACGCCAAGATGCCTTCCAAACCCTGGCGGAGGCTGCTTGGTCAGCACAGCGCCGGTTCCCGGGAGAGTCTGGGGCACCCCCTTTTTACACTGTAAGTCCCAGCCAGGTGTCCCCTCAAGCCCCCGCCTCGCCCCTGGCCCAGCTGCCCGGCTCCGCGGACATCCTGGCGCCGGGCGCACGCGGAAAGGCGAGCCTCGGGCCTGAACGCCGGCGCCTGAGGTCTCAGCTGGTCCTCCAGGGACATTTTATCTGAAGTGGCATAAATAAAACGTGATGGGGAAAGGAGGGGTGTGGGGACTTTGGCGAAAGAAACCAAACTTTGATGGAGCTTAGAAACCTCTACTGTGTGCAAGCTCACTGGGGTTTCATAAGGCGAATATAAACTAGATGCAAATGCTTGTCACCTCTCAGTTTACTGGTGACACGTACAGCTGCAGTCAGGCTGGTTGGAAATGCCTACTTTTCATTCTGAATCATAGAGTTATTTCTGCCTTTTGTTTTTCTCACTAGGGGATACTTTCTGGTTCTACTGATTGTCTGCCTCGTGGTAGCTGTGAACTAAAAGCAGCGAGTGACTTTAAACCAAATATTCTACCGATAATGGCAGATGATCTTGGCATTGGCGATCTTGGTTGCTATGGCAATGACACACTGAGGTAAAGTTTGTTGTTTGTGCTGGTGGTGTGTGTCTGTGTGCACGCACGCTTGTGTGTTTGACTGAATGGTGGCTTTGATATCTGCCTGTAGAAATAAGGAAATTCCTTAGTGCATCACAGCTGCGAAAATTTGGGCAGGGGCAGAAAAAGAGGGTCCTAGGCCTTTCAAAGAAACGTGGAACAGTGGTGAGTGGGTTTAGTAGTTTCCAGCGGCTGCTGGTAGCAAATTATCAAAACTGGGCAGCTTACAACAAGTTCTGGGAGCTGGAAGTCTGAAATCGAGGTGTGGGTAGGATCACGCTCCCTCTGAAACCTGTAGGGTAGAATTCTCCCTTGTCTCTCCAGCTTCTGGTGGTTTCTGGCAATCTCTGGTGATATTGACTTGCAGGTGCATCGCTCCATCACCCTCCGTCGTCACGCGGCCTCTGTTTGTCCGTCTCGTCTCCTCCTTCTGGATGGCCTCTTCTTCACCAATTGCATCTGCAATGACACTATTTCCAAATACAGTCCCATTCTGAGATACTGGGGGTTAGGTCTCAGATTTATCTTTTGGGGAGCTGCAGTTCAACCTGTAACAGTATGGTCTGTGCAAATCTGGAGCCTGTAAATCTCTACACCATCCCTGTCCATAGGGCATTTGGACAAGGCTTGCCTGCTTTCCCTTGGGAGTTGAGCTCGCCTCTGCCCCCCAATAGCTCCCAACCTAAGGGCTTTACAAAGAGCTGGGTCTCTCTCCTTTTGGGCGGCCTTCCCAATTGTGCAGAGATCTGCCCTGCCCCTAGCATGTTCCCAGGGACTCAGTGCAGGCTCAGTTATGCATCCTGAATTAGTGAGGGTACTCTAGGGAAACAGGTTCAATAGGAGATATCTGCAAATATTATGAGATTTTATAAAATTGTCTCATGCAACTGTGAAGATGCACAAGTCCAAATTCCATAGGGCAGGCTGTAAGCTGGGAACTCCAACGAAGGTTTTAGACAAATTCCCTAGGAGAAGCTGGCTGGCTGAAGTAGAGATGGAAATTCTCTCTTCTGACTGCTGAAATCATCACTTCTCCTTTTAAAGCCTTCAACTGATTGGATGAAACATCTCTCATTGTTGAAGGCAGTCTCCTTAATTGATTGTAGATGCAATCAACCATAGATGCAATCAACTTACCGATGATTTCAGTCCACAAAATGTCCTCGCGGTAACAGACCAGTGCTTGCTTGACCAGACAACTAGACACCATTACCTGGTTAAGATGACACATGAGGACCTAGCCAGCATACATCTGCTCCTCAAATAACTCAGTTTCTGGACCACTGTCCCTGAGCATCCGACCCCACTGAGCAGGATTCAATACGGAATCCTGCAACCTCTGCCTGGCCAAGGTCTGTCTCTATCCCTGTTACCTGGGTAAGGCACCCATTTCCTGTGCTCAAAGACCTGAGTATTCTCTATATGAAAACTCTCAGGTGTTTTCACCTGCCCACTGGTTTATTTAGACTGGTGCATAGTAGATGCCAAGTTTAGAACCCCGTGTTGCTCCGAAAAAGTTTATCTCGATGAATTCAGCTCATTCTTCCCAAGACTTTTAGAATCTGAGCTGGTGACCCAACATTCTCAGCAGCCCTCCCAGCTTCTAGCTGAACCCCAATGTTTGTGCCTGTGAACAATTCAATCAGGACATGCTGCAAACACATCCAAGACCCCATTTGTAAATAGAACCTATTAAGACATTAAGGCCAAATGGAATCAGAGGGGGCTTGCATCCAATATGACTGGACTCCTTATAAGCACAGGAAATTTGGACACAGTCAGTAGGGGACAGAAGGAGATGGCTGGCCATGGGCAGAGGTTGAGTTAGAGATTGCCAGCAAGCCAGCCCCAGAATGCAGCAGACTTTAGAGAAAGCAGGGCCTGTTGATACCTGAACTTTGGACTTCTGTCCTCCAAAGCTGTTAGATAATAAGTTCCTGTTGTTTAAGCCGACCAATTTGTGGAATTTGTTCCAGCATCCCTGGCAAACTAAGACAAGACTCATATGTGCCATTTGCCAAGTTTTGAGATCCATACCGATTGTACAAGGAACACATGCAGGGTATTGTATTGATTTCCTATGGCTGCTGAAACAAATTACCATAAGCTTAGTGGCTTGAAATAAGAGAATGCGTTTGCTTGATGGTCTGGATGTCGGAAGTTCTGATTTCAAGGTGTTCTTAGGGCTAGAGGCTCCAGGGGAGAAATGTCTCCTGGCCTTTCCCAGCTTCTAGGGGCTCCCCACATTCCTTGGCTTGTGGCCCCTTCCGCATTTTCAAAATGCACCTCACCAACCTCCACTTCCATTATTGTATCTCCATCCAACTCTGGTTCTCCCCTCTTTCTCTCCTAAGAACAAGACATTGGGCCCACCCAGTTAATCCAAGATAATCACCCCCCTCAAGATCTTTAACTTAATCACATCTGCAAAGAAGATGAAGGTAACATAATTACAGTTCTGGGGGTTGGGAAAGGAGCATCTTTGGCTGAGGAAAGGAAGGAGGCCATTATTCAGCTTACCACAAGGATAAATGTATTAGATCACACATTTAAACCATGTGCAAAAAGAAATTACAAAGTACTTTTCTGAAAGGAAAACTATTTTGTGTCTATGAATATACTGCATTCTTTCTTGGCATCCATTGGGAAACCAAGAGTTCTGGATTTGTTGCAGTGTTCTACAAACCATGAAAGTATTATTAAAATTATGTAATTAGTAATAGATAGATGAATGGACGGGTGGATGGATGGATGGGTGGGTGGATAGATGGATGCATGGGTAGGTGGGTGGATGGATGGATAGATGGGTGGGTGGGTGGGTGGATGAGTGGATGGATAGATGAACAGATGGGTGGGTGAGTGGGTGGATGGATGGGTGGGTGGGTAGGTTGGTGGGTGGATGAGTGGATGCACAGAAGGGTAGGTGGGTGGATGGATGGATGGATGCATGGATGGATGAATCCATCAACACATGCATAGGTACACATGCACACACACACACACACCCCTACTAGAGTCAACAAATTCAGCAGGCCACAGAGCTCAGCACACCAGCAGGTACATAAGATTCAATACATTATGTGGGACACTGTAAAAGCAGGTACTTGCCTGGGATTATAATAACTACCAAAAAGCAAAAAGTAGCTCAGAATGAAAAAGAAATAGATTTGAATGGTAATTCTACATTGCTCCAAAGATTTAATTGGCATACTATAATTCTGATGGGTACTGAATTGCCCAAGTTTTGTCTAATAGCCATGTTTTCAGTTTTTATCCTTACGGAGTCTGGGCAGCCCCTTGCAGAGATTGTGTTTGCTCTGTCTTTTTTCAATGGGTGACACACAAAATGCTATTCAGCAGCCCTAATATCTTGGTTTTTGTACTATGAATGTTAGCTTTATTGTTTTTTCCAAAAAAAAAAAAAAACAGCTTTATTGAGGTATAACTCATATATAATTCACCAGTTTAAAAATGTTCGATTTAGTGATTTTTCAGTTTATTTAGAGTTGTGCAACCACCACCACAATCTGATTCTTAGAACAATTCCATCACCCCGATGAAGAAACTGCATACCCATTTGCGTTCACTCCCTGCCCACCCCCACACTCAACTCTAAGCAAATACTTATCTGTTTTCTGTCTCTATAGATTCCCCCTTTTCTGGACAAATCATATAAGTAGAATCATGCAACAGTGGCCTTTTCTGTTTGCCTTCTTTCACTCACTGCAATGTCTTCAGAGCTCATCCATGTTGCAGACAGATCACAATTTCATTCCCTTTTATGGCTGCTAACATCCCATTTGTACAGATAGATCTCATTTTGTTCATCCATTCTTCTATTGACAGTCATTTGGGCTGTTTCTTCTTTGGGGCGATTGTGAATCATGCTGCTGTGAACATTTGTGTACAGGTGTTTGCATGGATCTGTGTTTCCCTGACTCTTGAGTATAAGCCTGGGAGTGCAACTGCTGGCTCATATGGCCCCTGTTCTGGTTTGCTAATGCTGCTAGAATGCAAAACACCAGAAATGGATTGGCCTTTATAAAGGGGGTTTATTTGGTTACACAGTTACAGTCTTAAGGCCATAAAGTATCCAAGGTAATGCATCAACAATCAGGTGCCTTCACAGGAGAATGGCCAATGGTGTCCGGAAAACCTCTGTGTTAGCTGGGAAGGCACGTGGCTGGCGTCTGCTCCAGAGTTCTGGTTTCAAGATGGCTTTCTCCCAGGATGTTCCTCTCTAGGCTGCAGTTCCTCAAAAATGTCACTCTTAGTTGCACTTGGGATATTTGTCTTCTCTCAGCTTCTCCAGAGCAAGAGTCTGCTTTCAACAACTGTCTTCACACTGTCGCTCAACTGCAGCTCCTCTCTTCTCAGCTCCTGTGCATTCTCCAAAGTGTCCCTCTTGGCTGTAGCTCCTCTTCAAAATGTCACTCTCAGCTGCATTGAGTTCCTTCTATTTGTCAGCTCATTTATATGGCTCCAGTGATTTAATTTAGACCCACCCTGAATGGGTGGGGTAACACCTCCATGGAAATTATCCAATCAGAGTCATCACCCATAGTTGGGTGGGGTGCATCAACATGGATACATCTACCCACACAAGGTTGCATCGAAGTTAATGGCATTTTGGGGGACATAATACATTCAAACCGGCACAGCCCCCATACCTTGTTTTGCATCAAGAGAATCCAAAGCTTGAACGTAACTTCATAGCAATTCCATCTCTGCTTTTGAGCCACAGTTTATAAATAATTTAAATCTAAAACAACCCCTTTGTGGCCTGTGGGTTGGTTGCTATGGTTGATTTGGGTTTGGGTTAAAAGAACTACAATAGCATAGGTTTGCATCTCAGCACCCCGTTAAGAGGCAGCACCACCCTCTTGGGTCTCTAGAGCTTCTCCTGTCCATGGTGTAGGGACATGCAAGCAGGAGGTCCTGGAGGGCAGCCTGGGACCCTGCAAAGATGTTCTCTTAATTAAAGTCATTGATGCATTGGCCCAATCATTCAACCAGCAGCAGGTGTTGCCAGGTGTTGCAGTATGTGACACATCGATATCCCTCGGGCATCTCCCAATTAGGAAAATTGTGTTCCCACCAGAACCTATTGCACTCATCTTCAGAATTCTGCCTCCACTGAACTTCTGCCAAATACCCCCAAGAGCAGGATAAGCCCCTACTGAGAATGTGGTCAGAATTGCCAAGAGATGGAAGCAATCCAAGTGTCCTTCAACAGATGGATGGATAAACAAAATGTGGTGCAAACATATGATGGAATACTATGCAGCAGTAAGAAGGAACGAGGTCCTGAAATGTATGACAACATGGATTAACCTTGAAGACATGATGCTGAGTGAAATAAGCCAGGCACAAAAGGAGAGTTATTGTATGTTACCACTAATGTGAACTATCTGAACAATGTAAAATACATGTCTTATAATGTAGAATATTGGGGGCCTAGTGATAGAAGTTAGTGGCGGGAGAATGGTAATCTAATATGTTCAGATATGTTAATGAGAATAAATTCAAAGGTATGGGAATGGATGGGGTGATGATTGGTTGTTAATGGGATTATTTAATAAAAAGAATGTTGTCAAGGAAGTCAGTGACAATTATTTGAGACACATCTTTTGTTTGAGACCCACATGGGATAAACAAATTATCTGTGGTTTCAAAGCAAGAGAGCCATCCTTCAAATCATCTTCCAATTTATTTGCTATGAAATATTTGGGATTCTTCTAGCACATAAGCCATGCCCAGGTGGTAAATTGGTCAGGTGTAATTGGCAATTTTTTTCTGCACGGGGCCACTCAGTAAATATTTTAGGCTTTGTTGACCACGTAAGTTCTTGGTTGCATATGTTCTTTGTTTTCTGGGTTTTTTTTTCTCCTACCCTTGAAAAAGGTAAAAATTATTCTTAGCTGCATAATAAACATAAGCCGTGTACCAGAGTTGGCTGTAGTTTGTGAATCCCTGTTCTAAATCATTAAATTTTGAAGTGTCTCCAACAGAGAGTGTTATGGGTTGAATCGTGCTCCTCAAAAAGACATATTCAAGTCCTTACTCTTGTCCCATAAACATCACCTTATTTGAAAATAGGGTCTTTGAAGATGGGATTAGTTAAAATGAGGCCAAAGGAGAGGATGTGTTGGAGGGTTAGAGGATTAGAGTGAACCCTGATCCAAGAGGGCTGGTTGCCTTTCAAGAAGGGGAAATTCGGACACAGAAACAAACACCAGGGAGAAGAGCACGCGAAGATGGAAGAGACAGAGACTGGTGTGAGGCAGAGAATGGGGTGATTGCAACCATAAGCCAAGGAACCCAAGGACAACTGGCAGACTGCAGAAGCTGGAACAGTCTAGAAAGGACCCTCTCCTACAGGTTTCTAAGGGAGCATGGCCCTGCCGACAGCTTGATTTCAGACTTCTGGGCTCCAGCATGGTGGGACAACACAGGTCTGTGTTTCTGACCCTCCCAGTTTGTGGTACACTCTTATGGCAGCCCCAGCAAACAAAGATAGAGGGAGTGTGGCTCGAGTATGACAACAGTGAGGCTGGTCTAGAATTCTTTATAGCTGACATCAAACACTCTCCTTTCCATTTTCTGGGACAGGGTTGCATTCCTAGTAACTTCATTTGGGTTCTCCCTAAGTAAGAGCACTCCCCACTTCTCGCATGGAAGTAAAGTGGATGCCAGCAGGAGAATACCCCAGAAACTCACCTGGGGAGGGAGCCCCATGAGGGAACCCACTAAGGGTGCAATGAATGTGTAGCCATTGATGGCCGGGAGAACAGTGGGGTCGGGCGGAAGAGAAACTCCCAATCCCAGCTCTCTGGCCCGTCTGCCGCTGCTGAGTAGCTGCACAGTTGATCCGCATCCTTGTGCTTCTTTGGGACTCAATTTCCTCCTTGTGGTATGAGGCCCCTTGGACAGATAATCACCCAGCGCCATACCCAATGACACCTTGAAGATTGAGGAGCTCACCATGTAGTTGTATAAATAAACATGGTACCTACCCATTTTATGGACATAATGGGAAGAAAGGCTGTTTCTTCTCTTAGGAAAATCACATTTATGCAATGTCATCTCATCACCCTCTGATGCTCTGATACTTTCTATTTTTAAAAAATAAAAATAGCTATGATTTTGCAGGCTAGAGTGCTATATAAAAAAAGAATGCATAAAGGAATGAAAGGGATGCAAGAGTAATGTTTTAGGAATGTTATTGCATATCAACATAATGAGGGGGGAAAGGGAGTGATATAAATTGATATAAATAAGATTTTAGAGTACCATTTTTATGTCTTATAAAAGTAGCCTTTTTCTTGTTTTAATATATGTTTTAAAAACGAGGAAAAGATTTTGTAGAAGGTTTCTAGATAGATGCAGAACCCTGTATATATATTTTTATATTTCTTATCTTGTTCCCCAGCTTAGATAATCATAAAGACATCTGTAAGAGATAAATAATTGATTGAGACACAAATGGATGATGGATGGATGGATGTGTGTATGGATGGATAAATGGATGACAGATAGATGGATGATGGATGGATTGATGGATGGATAGATGGATGATGGGTGGATGGATGAATGGATGGAATGGAAGGATGGATAGATGGATGACCGGATGCATGCCTGGGCGCTGGCTCGCTGGCTGGCTGGCTCGATGGCTGCTGGCTGCCTGCCTGGGTCGCTGGCTCGATGGCTGCTGGTGGCTCGCTGCTCGCCCGCTGCCTGCTGGTGGCTGATGGCTAGCTGCTGGCTGGCTGGCTGGCTCGCTGGCTGCTGGCTGGCTGCATGGCTGGCAGGCGGCTGGCTCTGTGGCGCGCTGCCTGCCTGGGTCTCTGGCTCGCTGGCTGCTGGCTGGCTCGCTGCTCTCGCGCCTGCTGGGTGGCTGCTGGCTCGCTGCTGGCTGGCTGGCTGGCCGGCTGCCGGCTCCCTGGCTGCTGGCTCGCTGGCTGGTCGCTGGCTGGCTGGCTCGCTGGTTGCTGGCTGGATCGCTGGATGGATGCTGCTATACAGACAATTAGATATAAGACTTGAGATATAATTGTTTTAAAAACTGGTGAAAATGGGCCAAAACTGACCACAATTATTGAATCAGCATAAATCTATAAGCCATGTAAAGCATGTACTCATTTACCAAAATAATATAAACTCGTAGTTGGGTTATTAAAAACAAGCAACATGAATACAGAATGGGGAATTTGTGATAGCAGCATTTATATTTTAGTTGACTATGATTAAAATATGAGTCAAAGATGACAAATGCTTCCAGAACCATTTTAATTGACACAGAGATTCTTTTAAAACAAAGGTACTCAGGACCCCAGAACTTGCTCCAGGAAGCAGTGTCTAAAATAACAGGCTCAGCTGTGGTTCCCAGTTATGCTGTGGCTCATTTAGATAGCAGAACAGGCAGGAAGTTGAGGGGTCTGCTGGTCACAGTTGAACAACTGGAGATAAAGGCTTTGGAGAAGAGGGTGGGATGGGTAGTCTCAATGTCTTTAAATATTACACATGCAATTACTCTTTCTGGCTGCTGTGGGCAGAAGCCCAATGAAAGCTATTGGGTAGTCCATTGTCAATATGAAGGTAAAAGAACTTTCTAAAGCCTGGTTCAAATTTCCCATTAATCAGAGACCAGGGGAACTCCTTTCAGGAGAAGGATTTCTGTGTAGGATAATGTTCTGTGCAGGCTGAACCAACTGTCTGTAGGATTGCTACTAATTCTAACACCTGACATAATCACTTACATGATAGTGATGCAATCTGCTACAAGGGTTCTGCAAACCCAGCCTGTCCCCTTTCTGACACTTATATTTGTGTGGTCTCCCCAGGACACCAAATATTGACCGTCTTGCAAAGGAAGGGGTGAAGCTCACCCAGCACTTGGCGGCTGCTCCCCTCTGCACCCCAAGCAGAGCTGCATTCCTCACGGGGAGGCACTCTTTCAGGTCAGGTCAGTATCGTGGGTTCAGCCCACAGCGGATCCCATCTGCACCCACTAAAGTCACACTCTCTGAGAATAGGGCAGAGTTGTTTGTAACAGAGAGGAAACAGTGAAATGATAACCTGCAGTTTAGCCATCTCTCTTGTACTTATGTAAAGAATGTTGTGTTTTATGTAATCATGCAAAAAAAAAAAAGTGGAAATTGGAATTCAGAATACTGAAACTCTCCTTTGGAGGCTGATTATGCTTGACATTTTCATTCTTTATTTATTTGGAAAGATCTTGATGTGAAGTCATGGATGGGTGTGGTCAGCTGAAAAATGGTCCCCAACGATCTCCCTGCCCTGAAGTCTAGAACCTGTGAAAACCTCATATGGCAAAAGGGACCCTGCAGCTGTGATGGAGTGAAGGACCTGGAGATGGGGAGAGTATCCTAGATTATCTGGGCATATCCAAAGTCTTCACAAAGGTCCTTATAAGAATCAGGAGAGTTAGAGTCAGAGAAGAAAATGCAAGGAAGGAAGGAAGAGGGGGGTGATGCACGAACCAAGGAATGCAGGTGGCCTCTAAAAGGAATGCACCCTGCTCACAGCTCAATTGTAGACTTCTGACCTCCTGAACTGTAAGAGGATAAATCTGAATTGTTTCAAGACACCAAATTTATGGTCATTTGTTACATCGAGAATAGGAGACCAAAACACTGGGCCATGTGTGGGGAAATGATCATGTTCCACAGTCCAAGAGAACACTCCAAGAATGACAAGAAATGGTGATAACCTGCTCAAGATATACCCTAATATCAACTAAAATATAATCCAAACACCACCGATCCCACTGGAGAGGCTGAGTTGAAAAAGATAGACAATATCAAGTGTTGACAAGGATATGGAGCAACTGGAACTCTCTGAAGCTGTTGGTGGAGGTATACATTGGTACAACTACTTATGAAAGTTGTCAGTGTCTGCTTATGTTGAATACATTCATGCCTCATGACCTGGAAATTCCCTTCCTAAATATGTACCCAACATGTATGAACATGCATGTTCTCTAAGATGGGAACAAGAACATTCATAGCAATGTATTTTGGTAAGACCCAAAGACTGGAAACAGTTAGTCAAAAAGAGAATGGATTAACAAACTGGGGTATATTCACACACTGGAATAACATGTACCAATGGAATAAATAAACTATTGTTAATCATGGGAATGTGAATGGGTCTCACAAATGTGAAATAGAACCAAAGAAGCAAGATATACATGAGTTCATACTCTTTGACCCATTTTTGTAAAGTTAAAAGCAGGCAAAAGTAAACCCACAGAGTAAGAAGTGAGGATAGTGGTTTTAGGGAGGTAGCAAGGAGTTGCCAAGAGAGGGTCTCAGAGCATGGGGCTGGTAATGCCCTTTAGTCTGGGTGTTGGTAGGCTATCTTGGGAGGGTGGTAGAGTCATATACTTATGTGAAGCCAGCTTGTACAACTGTAGAGTCTGTTATGAGACACTATGAACAAAATGCTGAGGAAGAAATTGGAATAAATGCCTAAAGCTTAAAAGAATCAATGAAATGGTGACACTGATTATAAGCAAAGAGAACGTTCTTGAAAGCAGGGAAGGGTAGAGGCAATTATGAGTATGATAAGCACTAAAATAGAGTTATCTCTGTAGGGCAGGGTTGGGGCTAGGGAAGCCGTTCCCCAAAAAGTAAGCTCTGCTGAGTCCCGACAGACAGACAGGAGCTGGCAAGTGGAGAGAGATTCCATAGTCCCTTTCAGACAGCATGTAGGACAATGGCGACAGGTTGAAAGATGTGTCTGCGACCACATCTTATAGGACTTGTGTGTCCAGCTCAAGAGTTTGAACAGAGTTTTGCCTGGAAATTGTCACATTTTTCTTGTTTGTTTCTCCACTTTTTTTAGTCTTCATTGTTTTTCCAAAGGCACATATATCTTGTGAATTTTAAAAGGTTAAAATCATTCCAAATTTTACATATATTACCCAAAGTGATACTTCCCCATTATTCACTGTTTCCCATATCTGTTAAGTCTGTGTGTATTCTTCCAATTCCTTATTTTCTAAAGAATGTTTTTAATTGAAATATAAAATTATTATTGTTATGTGATAAGTGGAAGTTTAAGACAATAAACCATTACCGACATCTTCGAAGAGTCCCCTGGCAAGTAAAGATCACCACTATTTGGAATTTTTTTAACCATTTTCTTTACAGATTTCTCATATAGGTATGTATCCTTGAACAACATGTTTTCATTTTCCTTACTTTTGAAGTTTATCTCAATGGCAGTAAATATATTCTTCCACAGTGTGCATTTTTCATTTCATATGCTATTTCTAAGCTATGTTCATGTTGATCTGGGTATCTATGGTTCATTCCTTTTCACAGCTGTATAGTATTCCACCAAGTGGTTTGTTCCAGTTTGCTAATGCTGCAGAATGCAAAACACCAGAGTGGACTGGCTTTTATAAAAGGGGTTTATTTGGCTATACAGTTACAGTCTTAAGGCCATAAAGTGTCCAAGGTAACACATCATAATCAACACCTTCACTGGAGAATGGCAAATGGTGTCTGGAAAACCTCTGTTAGCTGGGAAGGCACATGGCTGGCATCTGCTCCAAAGTTCTGGTTTCAAAATGGCTTTCTCCCAGGACATTCCTCTCTAGCAAGCTTGCTCTTCTTCAAAACATCACTCACAGCTGCACTCTGTCCAGTCTCTTTGAGTCAGCATGTTTTATATGGCTCCACTGATCAAGGCCCCCTGAATGGGTGGGGTCACACCTCCATAGGAGTATCCCACCGAAGTCACCACCCACAGCTGGGTGGGGCACATTCCAAGCAAATCTAACCAGCACTGCGGGATACTGATTACGTGCTTCAACCTGGCGGGCCTGGGCCGGGGGACCGGATCCACCCCTGGGGAGGTAGTGGGTACGGGTGACGCGCCCTCCACAGCCCCCGGGCCTGAGAAGGTGAGGCCGGAGGCAGGCCCCAATTCCTCACCCAAAACCAAACCGTTGGAGGAAGCTTGCCGGGTAAGACCGCCTCCCTCGTCTAACCACTCAACCCCTCCGTTACAATGCAACGTCCCCTACTGCCAGTGCGCATGCACCAATCATTGTGCAACAACCCAACAACCAAAGACAACCTCCGCGCCCTCTCAGAACCAATCCAAGCCTTTAACCTCTACAGCTACCCCGCCTTCTAAACCGCCCGTTATAAGCTTGTACTCTCCCCTAATAAACTCTCTTGGTTTCTTCACCCTAAAAAGAAACGTGTCCCGCCTGTTCCTTCTCGCCGCCCTCCATACTTTGCACCGCCTCCGCCGGGGACCTGGCCAAGTCCCCCGCCTCGCCCTCGCCTCCGGGAAAGAGCCCCCGCCGCCGGTACCCTCCGAGCAATCCTGAGAGCCTAGGATTTAGCACCCGGCCGCCACCCCCCCCAGACGAATCAACTGCGACCGCAACTGGCGCCCAACGTGGGGCCCGAACCCACGACCCTGGATTAAAAGCCGACCTGGGATTCAAAGTCCTCTCCACGCAGCGGTCCAGTGAAACCACCCGCTCGCCCGGACGCCTCTCCAGCTCCCCTTCTCCTCGCCTGCAAAGTAAGGCCGCCTCTCCCTCGCCACACCCGCGGAGCCGCCTCTCCCTCGCCGCTCCACTCTGGAGCCGCCTCTCCCCACGCCGCTCCACGCCGGGCCGCTCTTCCTTTCCCGCATTAACCTAGCTTTTGCCCCCGACTACCTTTCGTCTTCTCTTCCTATGTCCCCCCGCATTCCTCCTAACACTCTTCTCCAGTGGCTCTCCCTCTTCCCCTCCATTACTTTGCTGTGGTCCTTGTGTCTTTGTTTCTTTGTTTGGCGCGGTGTGCCTCTTTGCGACCGCCCCCCCAAACTGCTCTCGCCACTAGAGGGTCCTGCCTTCTATTCTCACCATCTCCTTCGGCCTCCGCGGCCCCGGTTTACCTCATTTTCTTTATTCAATAATCAACCACCCTTTTTCTTTTCTCTCACTCCGCTATGGGTAATCGTCTATCTGCACGCCAAGCACCCCAAGTTCGCACTCTGGCTGGTCTCCTAGACACACATCGCTGTAAGGTGTCTGTCCGGCAGCTGCAAGTATACTGGGACCTCCTGCTGCCCTTTAACCCTGGCTCACCACTTGCCACCTTTGGGACCCTCCGTCACTTATGATCGCCTTATTGATTGGGTCACCAACGCCATGGAACATGAGAGCAAGCGCTTCCCTCCGGCTTGCTCCCCACCTTATAACCGTCCGCTCCTGCCTTCAAGGCTCCCTCCCCCTCTGATCGAGGCCCCATTAAATCCAAAGAGGCCCTATCAACCCAGTCAACAGATTCAGACAGCGATACTAATGTAGACCACGGTTCGGACACTGAATCCTTAGTCGAGCAAATTAACAACGCGCTCGAAGTCGCCCCCCAAAACAAAGCAATACTAAGCCTCTCCAAAATGGCAACTTCCTCCTTCTTCTTCCACTGAGGGGAGGAAGTGCTCTAGTATGACGTCAGCCCTAAGCCGGGCCGGAAACCACATGCGCTTTACCCCCCCCTTTCACAGGGCGGAGTTAGTCCGCCATCTTTGCTTGGGCCCCGCCCTTTCACAGGACGGGGCTAGTCCACCATCTTATGCCTTAGCCACTCCCACCGCGCCGCCGCCTCGCGACGCTTGGGGCCTCCCACTCCCGCCTCCCCTTCGGCGAGCTCCCCCTCGGAGCCGCTACCGGCAGCTGCCGCCGCTCCTCCCACCCTGCCGACTAACAACCCCTGGCTGCCTTCTACACCTCAAGGCAACCCTTGGGGCAACGCTCCCCCTACCCCCACTCCCGCGCCAAGCCCTCTGCAAGCGCGTCCTCCTTTCTCTCGTGCTTTTCGCTGCTTTCCTCTTAACCTTACCCCACACCACAGAAACCGTACGACTGGTATCCCATTGACTCAGATACTATCAAGCAGCTTCGCAGGGCCATCAAGGAGGACGGGTTAGGTAGCCCATACGCTTCCCAAATACTGCAGGATCTCGCCATGGACTTTTGCCTCCCCCAAGACTGGGCCTTGCTTGCCCGTTCCATTCTTAACCCCGGCCAGTTTGTTGATTGGCGTGCTCACTTCCAGGCGGAAGCAGCTAAGCAAAGCGAGCAAGACGCAGCCACTGGAGTCTATCATCACCCCGAAGCCTACTTAGGCACGGGAGCGTTTATAAATGCATCTGCTTATATTAATGTACCTGCCACCTTTTGGCCTATCCTTCGGGTAATCGCCTTGCGAGCATTTGCCAACTGTTCCGCCTGTCGGCCTACCAAATTCACCAAGCTCTTCCAGGAGCCGAGTGAGCCTTTCACCACCTTTGTCTCCAGAGTCGAAGAAACCTGCGCTCGAAAGAATTGTCCAGCTTGTAAGGAAACAAACAGATACTATTTTTTCCTCGTTCGTGCAAGTCCAGTACCAGCGACTCGCCACCTCTGACGCTCCCTACTCCGAGATGACAACCAACCCTCCATGACCTCACCGCCACCGGTCAACCCGCCGACCGCGAGGCCCTTCTCGATCGCCTGAACATCGCACCAACCTCGAGCTCCAGCTTCTCTGAACCTCGACTTTAAACCCCCACCCTCGTCCATCCCGCAAGCAGCAAGGCCCCTGTCGAGCGCCGGGCGCCACACCAACGCCGAGCTCCAGCCTCGCTGAGCCACCGTCAACCCCTTTTCCCCTCCCCGACCTCCCCTTCCCTCATCCCTTAGCGGACCTCTCCGGTAAGCTTCTTCCTTTAATTAGAAAAGAAGGGGGAATTGCGGGATACTGATTACGTGCTTCAACCTGGCGGGCCTCGGCCGGGGGACCGGATCCACCCTTGGGGAGGGTAGTGGGTACGGGTGACAGCGCCCTCCACAGCCCCCGGGCCTGAGAAGGTGAGGCCGGAGGCAGGCACCAATTCCTCACCCAAAACCAACCGTTGGAGGAAGCTTGCCGGGTAAGACCGCCTCCCTCGTCTAACCACTCAACCCCTCCGTTACAATGCAACGTCCCCTACTGCCAGTGCGCATGCACCAATCATTGTGCAACACCCAACAACCAAAGACAACCTCCACGCCCTCTCAAACCAATCCAAGCCTTTAACCTCTACAGCTACCCCGCCCTCTAAACCGCCCGTTATAAGCTTGTACTCTCCCCTAATAAACTCTCTTGGTTTCTTCACCCTAAAAAGAAACGTGTCCCGCCTGTTCCTTTCTCGCCGCCCTCCATACTTTGCACGCCTCCGCCGGGGACCTGGCCAAGTCCCCCGCCTCGCCCTCGCCTCCGGGAAAGGGGGCCCGCCGCCGGTACCCGCCGAGCAATCCTGAGAGCCTAGGATTTAGCAACCGGCCGCCACCCCCCCCCCCAGACGAATCAATTGCGACCGCACAGCACCAAAACGTCTGTCCCACAAGACCACAAAGATAATGGCATTTGGGGGACACAATACATTCAAACCGGCACATGGTTATTCCACTCCATATTGATCCACCCCCAAATCAATGGACATTTAGGCTGGAAGAGCAAGAAAGCTCCGAGAATCCAAATTCGCTCTAGGACAGAGGTTCTTGACTCAGCACTAGGGACATTTGGAGATGAATAATTCTTTGTCAGGGGGGTCTATTCTGGTCATTGTAGGATGCTGAGCTGCATCCCTGCCTCCATCCTCTAGAAAGCAGTAGCACCACTTGCCCCAGTTGTGACAACCCAACATTTCCCCAGACACCACCAATGGTCCCCTGGGAGGGGGCAAGAGCAGAATTTCCTCCAGCAAATCATCCTTCTCTGATACGCTCCACAGGCATGGAAGCCACCAATGGATATCGGGCCCTGCAGTGGAATGGAGGCTCAGGGGGCCTCCCTCAGAACGAAACCACCTTTGCAAGAATCCTGCAGCAGCACGGCTACACCACAGGCCTCATAGGTTGGTGGCATGGGACACTCATATCATTGTTCAAGGTTGGGGAGATCAGCAATCAATAAGAGCCTGCTTTTCTCCAATGTAAAGAAAGTCATTGTATCCTTCTCTAAGCTCAAAGTTGGTGTCTGATCCAACTTGGGTTGTTTGTGATTTTTAGGCTCCGTCATTGAAGAGTTCTTTTTAAATTCAAAATCTTGGGAGACTGGCCTCTTGCCTTCCTTTGGCATATCACTCTCCTCCTGTTCCAATTTAACAGAAACCTCTTAGAGGTTATCTTTCAGTAAACTGCCTCTCAGCATTCCCAAACACACAGAACTAAAAATCACTTCCTTGCTTTACATCACAGGCTCAGGGAAGGTCAGAAGCTGCCCTCATTATCAGGGAAGGTGTGCTTGGGGATCTCCAAGGCCATCTCAGGTTTGATGATTTGCTAGGATTCAGAGGACATACCATATGGCTATACTCCCAGTTATGCTTTCCTGCAGCAATAGGATACAAAGCACAACCAGCAAAGGGACAAGGCACATAAAATGAATTCTAGGGAAAACCGGGCACATGTTTCCAGAGACCCTTCTCAGGGAGTCACACAGGATGCCCTGAATTCCCCCACTAACAAGCTGGGACAACATGTGTGAAATGTCCTTCACCAGGGATGCTCATGAGAGATTCAGCACCCAGGGCTTTTTCTATTGGAGGCTGGTCATGGAGTAATCCTCTGCTTAGCACCTATGAAAATCCCAGACTCCCAAAAGGGAAGCAGGTATTCTGCATAAACCACGTTATTTTCATAAACAGGCTATGAGCCATTCTTATCAGTTAGGGAACCTTCTGAAAGCCAAGTTCCCAGATGCCAGCCAAGAGCCCGCCTTCCATGCTGGCCTTTATTAGGACAGCACTCTCAGGCCTGCCATGGAAATGCTTTTCTGCACAGAGAGGGAGGGAGGGAGAGGTTAATGCCCAGCTGTCAAGCTCTGGGTACTTCTCTTGTCACCTCCTTACTTCCACAGCTTGTGAGTTTCAAAGTAGTATCCTCATTTCACTCAGGAGAAGGAGGCTGAAAGATGACATGGTCTGCCCCAACCCTACAGTCAGGGGAAGGCTTTCCCCACTTCTCAGCAAGCTCTTCCCACCCTCACAGCTGCTACTCCAGTCACAAGGAACCACAGCACCTCCACTTATTTTTAAATTCAGTTTTATTGAGATATATTAACATACCCTACAGGCATCCACAGTATACAATCAGTTGTTCACAGTACCATCATATAGTTGTGCATTCATCACCCCAATCAATTTCTGAACATTTTCCTTCCTCCAAAATAAGAATAAAAATAAAAGTATAAAAGAACACCCAAATCATTCTACCACCACCCCCACTCCATTTTTCATTTAGTTTTTGTCCACATTTTTCTACTCATCCATCCATATGCTGGATAAAAAGGAGTGTGATCTACAAGGTTTTCACAATCACACTGTCACCCCTTGTAACAGAAAGTTATACAATCATCTTCAAGAATCAAGTCTACTGGGTTGCAGTTTGACAGTTTCAGATATTTCCCTCTAGCTATTCCAATACACTAAAAACTAAAAATGGATGCGTATATAGCACATAAGAATACCCTCCACAGTGACCTCTCAACCCCATTTGAAATCTCTCAGCCACTGAAACTTTATTTTGTTTCATTTTGCTTCCCCCTTTTGGCCAAGAAGATGTACTCGGTCCCACGATGCCGATGCCGGGTCCAGGCTCATCCCCAGAAGTCATATCCTGTGTTTCCAGGGAGATTTCCATCCTGGGACACTCCCCTGTTATAGGGTACAGTTGGCTGGGGGTATTAAGCATTGTTTCTCCCCTTCAGAAATTCCTGATATTTTAGAAATAGCAGTTAAACCCCAGCCTCAAGGGCTTTTTCAAGGGTGTTATACAGGTCTACACTCTTACCTTTATTTGCCTTTCCCATCCTATAATGGAAAGCAAGGATCCTTAGCTACTTGAACTAATTGGAATGTTCCATTAATAACTCGCCACCATTGGGTCACTGTGCGTGACATCTTGGAGTTTTCTGCATCTCCCAATCTTTGAGCAGAATATTTTTTTAACTGGATAGATGGATTTACTCTTGTGTTCACCAGGATTAAAGACCTGAATATCAGTTGCTTCCATAAACATTTATTTTCCATTGCACACGCTCAATCTATTTTTGCAGGAAGATTGTTTTTTGTGGTCCAAAAGGTAGAAAGCTTTGAGGTGGGAAATTCTCCTGCATTTATTTTCTTCTCCACAAAACTCACCGTCTCTAAATATTTTTTTCCTTAAATGTAAAAAGGGAAGTGTGTGGGGACAAGACTCCTACAGGTTCCAAGGACAGTTCTTTTTTTTTCTTTTTTATTTATTTTGTTGAGATATATTCACATACCATACAGTCATACAAAGTGTACATTCAATTGTTCACAGTACCATTATATAGTTGTATGTTCATCACCAAAATTAATTTTTGAACATTTTCATTACCACATACCCAAAAGTAATAAGAATAAAAATTAAAGTGAAAAAGAACAATTAAAGTAAAAAAGAACACTGGGTGCCTTTTTTTCTTTTTTTTTTCTTTTTTTTTGCCCCCATTTTTCTACTCATCCATCCATACACTGGACAAAGTGGAGTGTGGTCCATATGGCTTTCCCAATCACATTGTCACCCCTCATAAGCTACATTTTTATACACTCATCTTCAAGATTCATGGGTTCTGGGTTGTAGTTTGATAGTTTCAGGTATCCACCACCAGCTAACCCCAATTCTTTAGAACCTAAAAAAGGGTTGTCTAAAGTGTGCATAAGAGTGCCCACCAGAGTGACCTCTCGGCTCCTTTTGGAATCTCTCTGCCACTGAAGCTTATTTCATTTCCTTTCACATCCCCCTTTTGGTCAAGAAGATGTTCTCCGTCCCACGATGCCAGGTCTACATTCCTCCCCGGAAGTCATATTCCACATTGCCAGGGAGATTCACTCCCCTGGGTGCCACGGACAGTTCATGAGTGCTGGGAAGGATAAGGTGACTTAGCCTTGGCCTCATGGCCAGTGCAACTCCTCCATCTGGAAATTAGGGCAAACAGTACATTGCAGCTTTTCCTTCTGGTTTTGTACCTGAACTTGAGCTGTCTAAGGGACTGGGGAACATAAAATAGACATGTCTCTGCTGACAACCCAGCTCAGGGACATTCCACTGGAGTTTGAGATATGGGCTTATTGTGTTCCATCCATATGATAATGCTTTAAGTTATTGCCATTAAAAAGATCCTTAAGGTCATTTCAATTAATAATTGATGGAGGGAACCAGTTACTGCTAATCTGTTATAATATTCAAGAGCCCAACACTTACTATCAAGAGGTTTCCTTTTAAGAAAAAATACTGGTAAATGATATATTATAAGCTCTGTGATCGCAGAGCTTGTAATACAAATGCTCTGGAAAATCTTAAGCCTTTAATTCCTTGATAATGATCACTACGTTTATACATTTCTTAGTATTTACAGCATATGGTATATCCCTTTAAACACTAATATCAAATTAATTCATTGCCTTTCTTAGTTCACATGTTTCTGTTTGTACATCTTCCTTCTCATTGGAACATCCAAATTATTCTGAGAAGGTGATGAGTGTTAGAGTATTCTAAATTTCTGGTCTATATATATTTTTTGATTTTTAGGAAAGTGGCACCAGGGGGTAAATTGTGAGTCACGCACTGACCATTGCCATCACCCACTAAACCACGGATTTGACTATTTTTATGGCATGCCATTTACTCTCATAAATGACTGTCAGCCAAGCAAACCCCCCGAAGTGGACGCCACCACGAGAGCAAAGCTCAGGCTGTACACCCAGGTGATGGCTTTGGGAATCCTCACCCTTGCGGCTGGCAAGACCTCTGGTTTGATCTCTGTTTCCTGGAAATTGGTTGTGGGGGCGGCCAGCCTTGTCTTCCTGTTTTTCGCATCTTGGTATGCCAGCTTTGGGTTTGTGCGTCGTTGGAATTGCATCCTGATGAGAAACCACGAAATCACAGAACAGCCCATGGTTTTGGAAAGAACAGCCCATCAGATGCTAAAGGAGGCAGTTTCCTATATTGAAAGGTAATAAAACTATCATTTGGAAAGGTTTAATTCTCAGAGCATCTGAGTGCTTGGGATTTTGTAAACCAGCATTACTAGGAGTGGGTCTGAGGAATTCAACCTTTTCATGTTGATTGTTTTCCAAAGTTAGCGTCTACTTTGAAACAGTGTAACCTATCAGATAGCATAGAAATGCATGTCATTGTATAGCATACTTTGTAATGTTGGGTTTCTTCTTTCAGAAATAAGCATGGGCCATTTCTCCTCTTTGTTTCCTTGCTACATGTCCACATTCCACTTGTTACTACAAAACAGTTTCTTGGGAAAAGCCGCCATGGCTTATATGGAGACAACGTGGAGGAGATGGACTGGCTAGTAGGTATGCCAAATTTATGGCCAAGTCTTACTCCCTTTTGCATTGACAGTATGGGAACAGACTGACCATCTTACGAGGAATCATGTTGCAGAGAAGAAAAAGAAAAAAGACAAAGAAAAGGAAAAAATTTGCAGAACATTCATTTGCTCCTTCAGTGTTTCAGACTCCCTAGCCTAATTAGCACAAATCCATTCTGCTACAAAGTCAATGATTTAAACTAATCATTAACAGTGTCAGAAAGCGAAGCCACAGTGTCGTCTTTTAGGACGATTAAGCAAAATCGCTTTCCTACTGTGGACTCTGAGAAATCCTGGAAAAGAAGCAATGGGGTTATAGAGGCTTAAAGGAAAGTAGACACCCAAATCCTTGCGGTATTTGTAGCATGTCCTGAGACAAGCCTGAAGAGGTGATAAGCCCCCAAATATGTGGATGAGTCAGGTTAAATATTTGCATTTTCAGGGCTGCAAATGTCCTTGTGCTTTTTGTGGATGAAACAACTGCTTTGTTTGCAGGTAGTTCTCTGCCACTGGTGTATCTTGGATCCTTGGAGACTAAAACCCACAGATGCTTGTGGACTTGGGTTCCTTCTCTTTAGACAAGGGCCTCTCTTCATTGTTTTTCACCACTTCCACCCTCCCCACTTCCTCAATACTCTTATTATAGACCTGCAAAACACACAGACAGGCTGTGTTTTAAACACAATGTGTACAAAATATTAGTTTTATGATTTTTTTTCTGTTTTCTGTATTTGCAGTATCTTTGTAGGCAGCCTTGAAGTATATGAACAATTAGATACATCTTAACATTTTGTGATTGTGGTCAAAAACGATGTAATCCCTTTTTAGCACTTTCTCCAAGAGGTGGCTTATACAAAAAGGGGGAAGTGTATTGAACCAGCTGATTCTGTTTTGTTTCCTTTGTCCTGTTTTAGTTTGCTAAAACTGACTTTATACAATATACCAAAAACAGATTGGCTTTTACAATGGGGATTTATTAACTTGTAAGGTTACAGTTATAAGTTACAGTTTACAGTTACAGTGGCAAACTGTAACTATACAGTTTACAGTTACAGTTACAATGGGGATTTATTAACTTATAAGTTTACAGTTCTGAGGCCGTGAATATGTCCAAATTAAGGTATCAACACGTGATGCTTTCTCCATGAAGACCTGCTTCTGGTGATTCTCAATGCACATGGTGACGTCTGCTCATCGATCCCTTCTCTCCTGGGTTTCATTGTTTCCATCTTCTGACTTTGGGGCTTCCTCTCTGTTTTTGTAGCTTTCTCTCTGTTTTCTGTGTCTCCTTCCTTCTCAGCTTCTCTGGCTTTTCTCTCTGAGCTTCTGTGTGTTTTCCCCTCCATATTCATCCCATTTATATAGAACTCCATTAGAGGATTAAAACCCACCTGGGGCATGCTTCAACTGAAATAACCTAATCAAAATGTCCCACTCACAATTGGTCCACACTCACAGGAGTGGTTTAAAAGAACAGGATCTTTTCTGGGGTACATACAGCTTCTAACTATCACAGTCCTGAAACTTTCCCCCTTTTTTTTTGGAAAGGTGAAATTCTTAATGCCATTGAAGAAAATGGTTTGAAGAACACAACATTCACATATTTCACCTCTGATCATGGAGGACATTTGGATCATGGAGGACAGTTGGGAGGATGGAATGGAATATATAAAGGTAAGACAGAAGGACATTGGATTTAAGGGACAGATCCATGATCAATCGATTGATCATCCCCTATGAAGCATCCATAAATGAAAGAGTTTGCTCATTCAACAAGGATTTATTGAGTACCTCCTGTTTTAGTTTCTTACACTACTATTTTAGTTTGCTAGGCTGTGGAAGGCAGCTCCCACAAAATGCGTTGGCATCTAACAATGGTAATTTACTAGCTTACACTTGTGAGGCTGAGAAAAATGCCCAAAATGTCCAGAACAAGTTATCCACTTCCAATATACAAAGGATGGACAGTAATAAGATAAACAGTCCCATTCCCACAGGGAGAAATTGGAAGTAAAACAGGTCATGGATCCAAATAGTTCTGAAACCCTGGAAGGCATATTCCGTTAAATTTCAAGGTCTGAGAGTCATCTATGGAACGATGTTTTGTCCTTTGGGCCTGATGGAGCAGCCAACCCACCCTTTCCAAAGGCTTGTGCAGTGGACATGCTGTCTGCAAACCCTGGGGTGTAACCTCCTCCCTCTGAGAAAATTGGGGTGACAGCCAGGCTCTCTGCAAGGAACTTAGTCTACATACTTATATATTAATTTTCCAGGTCTATTGTAACAAAATACTAAAAGCTGGTTGGCTTAAACAATAGAAATTTATTGCCTCATAGTTCTGGGTGCAAGAAGTCCAACATCAAAATATCAGCAAGTTATGTTTCTCCAAAGTCTGTAGTATTCTGGTGGTAGCTTGCTGTCAGTCAGTCTCTGCCTCCATCACATTGTGATCTTGTCACCTGTATCTTCTGTTTCTTCTACTGACTGATGAAGTCCAATTTTCCTCTGATTATAAGGATTCCCCTCATATTCTATTAAGGCCCATCCTGATTCAACCGGGCCTCATCTGAATAGAATGCTTGAAGATCCTGGTTTTAGTTTCCTAAGATGCTGAAAGCAGATGCTCTGAAATGTGTTGGGTTTAACAATGGGGATATATTAGCTTACAGTTTCGAGGCTGAGAAAATGAACAAATGAAGGCATCACCCAGGCAATGCTTTCTTCCCAAAGACTGACTGCTGGTGATCCTTGACTGCTCTGCAACGTGGCAATGTACATGGCGGTGTCTGCTGGTTGCTCCCTTCTTTTCTGGGTTTTGTTGAGTTCAGCTTCTTATTTCTGGAGCTTCCTCTTGCTCTGTATACTCATTCCATTTATAAAAGCCTCCAGTAAGAGGATTAAGACCCACCCTGAATGAGGTGGGCCACACCTTAACTGAAGTAACCTCATCAAAAGATCCTATGTACAATGCGTTCACCCCCACAGGAATGGGTAAACTTTAAGATCATGTTTTTCTGGAGTGCATACAGGTACAATCCACCACAACCTAAATATAGACCAAGTTCCTACCTTGATGCCAAGAATAGAGAGAAAAAAAGATTCAGCCCTTCCATGAAGCATTAACATTTCAGTGGGAGAGAAAGATTTACAAATAAATCTTATTTGAAATGAAGTTGAAATGAACTTAAAAGAAATGTCATTCTTCATACAGCATACCCTAGGGTGAATGTAATACCTGTTTATGTGATCCTCTTTTCCAGAAAACATCAGTTTTAGGGTAGAATACCTTTATTTATATCAGTATTTTTTAAAAACCTGATGTATGAATCTTTCACACCTTGGGACGTTCCATGAGTATGTATGATTGCACTGGGCAGAATTCTAAAAATGCCTCTAACAAGATGTTCTCCCTAATTCCTGGAACCTGAGAATGAGATGTGATATCACGTCCATGAATTTGTTATGTTTTACTTTAAGATGGGGAGATTACCCAGGTATATCAGAACCCATCACCTGAGCTCTTCATAGCAGGGCACCTTCTCCAGCTGATGCAGAAGAGGAGGTCAGAGATTCAAAGTGTGAAGACTGGACACACCGTCGAGGCTTTCGAGGACGGGGTTGCTGCTTGCAAAGAAATGAAGGCAACCTTTGGGAGGGAGGGTGACTCCATCAGCTAGGAAATGGGGAATGTCAGTCCGACAACTTCCTGGAACTGGATTCTCCTACAAGCTAAATGAGCTTGGAAGTGGCTTCTTTGGTGCAGCCTTCAGATAAAAGCCGAGACTGCTGTCTCCTTTGTTTTAGCCTTGTCAGACCCCAGCCGGATAACCCAGTTGAGCCATTCCAGGCTTCTGTCCTACACATCGGTGACATAATAAATAGATGTTTTAAGCTGCCAAATTTGTAGTGATTTGTTACTCAGCAATAGGAAACGAATGTATTAGCATTAAAATTTTAACTCCAACCAGGAAGCATATTATTAGCAAGATTATGAATGCATCTTTCCCAGTTTAAAATCTTCCCACAGCAACATATTACATTTTAACTCCCATATGCAGGGTCCCTAGAGAGTGCAAGCATATTGTCTTACACTTGGTAGTTATTTGTCTCTCACAAGACCCAGTCTGGTTCCCACCCCACTTCCAGAGGTTCCTGGGTGGAGAGGGATGAGAATGAGGATGTCAAAGAAAACAGGCAGACATGACAAATCAGGAGAGGAAGGAAGGGAGTTCCCAGGCCCAATTTCCAATCCATCCACAAGGAAAAAGGCAGGAAGAAGGTGATGTCAACCATCCTTACATTTGTAAGAAGTTCCTGTACCACTTCCGTGAACTAAGGTGATGCACCGCTGGCCTTGCCATTTTCCAATCTCAACAAATACCTACAGGAAGCTATCTATAGCATCTTGGGGGTCTGGGAGTCTTTGGGAAGAAAGAGAATCTTGTGCTGAGTCTTGGTAATGCAGAGGGTTTCATGAGCCCAGGGAGGTGGGCTGGGGGCTGGTAGGGAACTTTCAGACAAAGCAGCAGTAGGTATAGAAAGCTACAAGGGGGAAGTCAGCAGGATGAGTCCGGGGGCCCACTAGCTTTTGATGGCTTGGACGTGGGACTTGCTTTAGCCATCAGCTGAGACTTAAATGCGGTCTGCATGCTGGAGTGTGTCCTCTCCTGCTGCCCTGAGAGCTTGATGTGAAGAAAGCTAGCCCAGCTTTTGGCCAAAGAGAGCTCAAATGCAGCAGAGATGAGCCTCCTCACGTGAGGTCCCTAGACCAGTAGTTCCTGTGCTGACCCAGGAGCTGACTACAGCAGGTGAGATCAGAAGAAGGAAAACCAGACAGCTGAATCCAGTACATCACTGACCCAGAGAACTGGGAGCTCGTAAAATGGTTATTTTAAGCTGGGTGGATTGCAATGCAGCAATAGATAACTATCATACTCCCATAATATTTAGGATCTAAAACAAGCAATGGTTTGAATATTTTTTTTCTTTTCCTTCTCTTTTTTTTTTATTTTGAAATAAATTCAAAGTTATAGGAACAGTTGCAAAAACAATACTAACCCCATACAAAGAATTCCATCATACCCTGACCTTCCTCCCCTGATAGCTCAATCCACCAACCTTAACATGCTGTCACATCGCTATTTCTTTCCCTCCCTCCCTATCTATCATCCATCATCTATTGCTCTGTCTTCTGAACATATGAGAGCTAGCTGCACACATCCTTGAACATACACTATAATTCATGTATACACTTCCCATGAACAAGAACATTCTTTTATGCAATCCCATTAAGCGCAGCTAAGTACAACAGGTTCAACAATGATACAAAGCTTACACTCTATATTTCCTTTACCTTATGTCTCAACTGTGTCCCTTTGAGCCACCTGTCTTCTATCCTCTAATTCCATCCAAGTTCATCCTTGGCATTCAATCATCTATTTAGACTGTCTTTTTTTTTTTTTTTAGTTGTGGGAACATATATACAGCCTAAATCTTCCCATTCCACCCCCTCCCTAGCCTTCCATTAGTGGGATTAATCACCTTTAGAATGTTGTAATGCTCTTTCCCACCATCCATTACTAGAAATTTCCCCTCACCTCAAACAGCAACTCCACCCTCATTTCTTAACTCCCCATTGCACCGTCCCCCATTTCTCTTAACCCGAACTCTACAATTCATCTCTATGGTTACATTCTCTGATAGTTTCTTTGTGTTTGCTGTGGGGGTTAAAATTAACCTCTTATATCCATAACAATTTTGTTTTTCTTTGATACCACCTCCACTTCAATAGGACACATAAACTATGTTCCTATACTCCTCCATTCCCCCACCTTTATACAGTTGTCTAAAATTACATATTTTACATTGAGTTCAAAACCGCTGATTTGTCATTAGGGTTTGTGTAATTTATATCATGCAGGAAGTAAATAGTGGAGTCACAGTTCAAAAATTATTGACTTCTATTTGTATTCCATTGTGGTTGGAGAATGTGCTTTGAGTATATTCAATTTTTTTTTTTTTTTAATTTCTTGAGGCTTGTTTTATGTCCCAGCTTATGGTCCCTTCTGGAGAAAGATCCGTGATCACTAGAGAAAAATGAGTGTCCTGGTGCTTTGGGATGTAAGGTACTATATATTTCTGTTAAAATTCTCTACATCTCTTTCTTCTTCCTGTTGTTTCTCTGTTGGTAGGGTTCCCTTTAGAATCTGAAGTAGGGCAGGTCTTTTATTGGCAAAGTCTCTCAGGATTTGTTTGTCTGTGAAAAATTTAAGCTCTCCCTCAAATTTGAAGGAGAGTTTTGCTGGATAAAGTATTCTTGGTTGGAAATTTTTCTCTCTCAGTATTTTAAATATGTCATGCCACTGCCTCCTCGCCTCCATAGTGGCCACTGAGTAGTCACAACTTAGTCTTATGTTGTTTCCTTTGTATGTGGTGAATTGCTTTTCTCTTGCTGCTTTCAGAACTGGCTCCTTCTCTTCAGTATTTGAGAGTCTGATCAGAATATGTCTTGGAGTGGGTTTATTTAGATTTATTCTATTTGGAGTTCACTGGGCATTTATGCTTTGTATATTTATATTGTGTAGAAGGTTGGGGAAGTTTTCCCCAACAATTTCTTTGAATACTCTTTCTAGACCTTTACCCTTCTCTTCCCCTTCTGGGACACCAATGAGTCTTAAGTTTGGACATTTTATTTTATCTATCATTTCCCTGAGATCCATTTTGATTTTTTCAATTTTTTTCTCCATTCTTTCATTTTCTGTTCTGTGGACTTCTAGGACACTGAGCTGTTGTTCATCTTCCTCTAGTCTTGTATTGTGAATATCCAGAGTCTTTTTAATTTGGCCAACAGTTTCTTTTATTTCCATAAGATCTTCTATTTCTTTATTTACTCTTGCAATGTCTTCTTTATGCTCTTCTAGGGTCTTCTTTATGTAGCTTATATCCTGGGCCATGGTCTTCTTGATGTCCTTTAAATCCTTCGCCATGCTTTCGTTCCTTGTTTGTGTTTCTTTGAATAATTCTGCGAGGAACTTCGTTTCTTCTGATAACTTGATTTGTGTGTTTGGAGTTGGATTCTCCATATCGTCTGGTTTTATCATATGCATTGAGATTTTCTGTTGTTTTTGGCCTCTTGGCATTTGCTCTGCTCGACAGGGTTCTTTTAGTAAAAAAAAAAAAAAAAAAAAAACCTATCTAATTTTTCAGAAACACTGTTTGGTGACGTACACTTTCTCTAACTAACCAGCAGATGGCGTCTGTGAGTCACCTATACCTCTCAAGTCAGTTCTCCACCTTGTCCCCGCCGTGAGTGGGGAAATGATTCTTGTGGGGTCCAGCCGGAGAACTCAGCCTGGGTGTGTTGCTGGAGCCGTCCGCCCTGAGTGCGGGGCGCTTGTACGGGTGGTCAGGGAGGAGGGACAGCCTCAATATTCAAATCCCCCCGGTTCCCGGAGATTCAAGGCCGCTGCAAGAGTCCAAGCCTTCATTTCATTTCAGCCCCAGCCCCTCTCTCTCGATGTCCCACAAACCACTGGACTTGGCGTAATGTCCCTGGGTTCTCCGAGCAGGTCCCCCCACTCAGCCGCGATCCTCCAGGACCTCTGCTGAGGGAATGCCGTGCTACGTCATCAGCGCGCGCCGTCCCTCAAGGGAAGCCCCAAGCCGCTGAGCCAAGCCAGCTCGCTTTCAGCTTTATGCAAAAATGGCTGAATGGGGCGTCTCCACACCCCCCTCCTCGCACAGTTCCTCCTTCCCAGCTCCAGGACAACTGGCGGGGCTCTGGGCTGTGGGCACGGCCCCGGGCAGGAGTTTATCCAGCCCTCCTGGGAGCGAGCTGCTAGCCGCGGGGATTCTTTCGGCTTCTGGTTCTCCTCTCCGTTCTCCCGGCCCCAGGGATATCTGCTGCGGGCTATCTTCCAGGCCAGACACCGAGAGGCCAGCCCAGCCCCCTCTTGCTGTGTTTTACTGCGTGTTTCCCACGATCGCACCTGCAGCCGATCGCACCTGCAGCCGCTCCTGGCTTTTCCCCTTTTTTCTTTTTCTTTTTTTTTTTTTAATTAAAAGAGCCCGTTGGTCTCCAGACGCCAAACCCTGGCTTCCCCGGATCACCACATGGCTGCGGGACTTCCAGCCAGCTTACTCACTCGTTTCAGAATGCAGACTCTCAGTTCCACCAAGTATATAGCCCCTGGGAACTAGCAGATCTCATCCAGCTGGCACATCGCTGTAACTGGTATTCTGGGTCATTCTCTGGTCCTTATCTAGTGTTTTCCATGGAGGTGTTCCTTAGCCCTGTCTCGCCTAGCCACCATCTTGGTTTCTCCGTCCTCGGTTTGAATATTATATGTTGTTTTGGCATCTCTACTCCTTTATGACCAATCAAGGCCCAAACCTGGAGTTGTTCTTAAAAGATGTTAAAATGTGGCAGTTCCATGGAAAGCAGAATCTTTGCCTCAAAGAATAACATTTATAACTTTTTCCATGTGCTCTCAAAGATCCATATTTCATTAGTTTTGATTGCATGGCTAGATATAACTCAATCCTCATTGGAAATAAGGGATATTCCATTGAGCAAGGTTTAGTTCTCTGCGTGTGAATCATTGACATGGTTCTTGCTGGGATGTGTGTATGTGTGTGCATTGCAGTTATGCAGCGCTGTGTAACAAATGACCCCAACACTTGGTAACTTAGTATCCTCAAACAACAATTCATATTTCACTCACCACTCAGCCATCTCAGCAGTTCTCAGTGGAGACAATTCATATCTGCTCTACTCAACATCAGCTGAGGCAGCTTGAAAGCTGGGTTCCAGAATGATCCAAAGACCCCCTCATCCACGTGCCTGTGGCTGATGCTGGCTGTTGACTGGAAAGATTCCTGAAGCTGGGCTGTCAGCTGGAAAATCTGCACACAACCCCTCTATGCAGCCTGGGCTTCCTTCCACGGCCTCGGCTTCCACATCTGCTTCTATGTCCTGCCTCAAAAGTCATGCACGCTGTTTGTGGAGGCAGCTACAACTTTCAGCTGAATGTCAAGTGCAGGAAATGGACTCCACTGCTGGGCAAGGGAGTGACAATGCTCTGGAAATATTGCAGTGGCCACTTTTAGAAAACACAGTCTACCCCCATGCTCACGTGTCCATGTGGATGTTTACAAACCTCAGTACCCAGCTACATATATTCATCTTGATGTCCCAGAGAATCCTAACAATGTCATTTTCTTGTAGGAGGAAAAGGCATGGGAGGCTGGGAAGGTGGGATCCGTGTCCCGGGAATATTCCGGTGGCCTGGGGTGCTGCCCGCTGGCCGAGTGATCGACGAGCCCACAAGCCTGATGGACGTCTACCCCACTGTGGTCCAGTTGGGAGGTGGCCAGGTGCCCCGGGACAGGTACTTGTGTGATAAGTTGGTTACTTGTCCCCTAATTCCTTAGCGTTGTCCTTTCTTTCTTTCACACTTCTGGGAAAAAAGCAAACAACACGAGAGCATTTTAAAAATTGTCACTTCTTCAAATGTAAGAGACAGCCTCATTTAAAATCAACATAACTGGTAATATATAAGATTAAATAAAATGAGATATTTGGTCAAACTACTTACTTTACATCATTGGCAAAAATGTTACATGTCAGCATAACAATGGGAAGATTAATTAATTAGAATGTGATACATTGTAAAACACCTTCCTATAATTTCCCGAAATAGAAGCCGCCCTGTAGGTTTGCAAGGCTCTGAAAATAGGATTTTGAAATGCTTTATCCCCTCAATATTAGCATATTACCAAGAGAAGATAATAGAAGTTAGCATTCTGTTACCAATTTGGTTTTATTTCACTTAAGGTAACAGATATTGTGTGTAGGCTGTTTCCTACCCTGCCACTCCCAAAAAGCATTTTCCTATATTAGGATGTATAATTAAAAAGAAATAAAGAGGCTACAAGTGGTTTTTATTTAAATAAATTTTATTTTTCAAAAATAAAAAGAAAACACATTTCCAGATAAAATAAAACAAAGGAACAAGAAAAACAAATATCCTGATAATAACTTCATTGCTTCCAATATGCTCCTACCATACCACACACACAAAAAAAATTAAGAGTGGCTTTAAGGAGTTTTAATTTTAGTGGTAATTGTATGCTGTAGAATGTCTGCTTGAAAATGGTTTCCAAAATTATTTTGGTAATTTAAGTATAAGAGGTATAAAGAATGTTTTGTATGACAAGGAAAAGGAAAATAGTTTTGTCCTAAATGACTGGTTATTTCAGAATGGAAAAGAGAAAATGTAGGACAAAAACCTGGATAGTTATAGAAAGTTGCAGAAAGTTTGCTGGTATCTTTCTGAACCAGGGTGATGGACAGCCACAGCCTGCTGTCCCTGCTGCAAGGAGCCACCGAGCACTCAGACCACGAGTTCCTGTTCCATTACTGTGGGGACTCTCTTCACGTGGCCAGGTGGCACCAGAAGGATGGTGAGTAGCTGTGCTCTCCCACCTGGCCAAGGCACACCCCTTCCTCATGCCGGCAAAGTGGGTGAGAGCCCTTTCATGTCCCAAAGAGGATGTCACGTGGTGCTGGGTTATGCATATAATCGGTGTTCTAGTTTGCTAATGCTGCTGGAATGCAAAACACCAGAGATGGATTGGCTTTTATAAAAGGGGGTTTATTTGGTTACACAGTACAGTCTTAAGGCCATAAAGTGTCCAAGATAACGCATCAACGATAGGGTACCTTCACTGGAGGATGGCCAATGGTGTCCAGAAAACCTCTGTTAGCTGGGAAGGCACGTGGCTGGCATCTGCTCCAAAGTTCTGGTTTCAAAATGGCTTTCTCCCAGGACGTTCCTCTCTAGGCTTCAGCTCCTCAAAAGTGTCACTCTCAGTTGCTCTTGGTCATTTGTCCTCTCTTAGCTTCTCCGGAGCAAAAGTCTGCTTTCAAAGGCTATCTCCAAAATGTCTCTGTAAGCTGAAGCTCCTCTCTCAGTTCCGGTGCGTTCTTCAAAGTGTCTCTCTTGGCTGTAGCTCCTCTTCAAAAGTTCACTCACGGCTGCACTGAGTTCCTTCTGTTTGTCAGCTCATTTATATGGCTCCACTGATCAACTCAGACCCACCCCGAATGAGTGGAGCAACACCTCCATGAAAAGTATCCAATCAGAGTCATCACCCACAGCTGGGTGGGGTGCATTCCAAAGAAACACTTAAAGAATTACAATCTAATCAACAATGATAACGTCTGCCCATGCAAGAGTACATCAAAGATAATGGCTTTTGGGGGACACAATATATTCAAACTGGCACAGTCGGTCTCAGTTTCTGGCACTGCTGTGACAAATAGCACTTAGTGGGCCAGCTTGGACAACAGGGATTTATTGGATCACAAGACCACAAGCACAGTATCAAGATATCAGCATAGCTCGCTTTCCCCTGGAGTCTGTAGGGGTCCTGGATTCTCCATCACACAGCTCTCTCTCTCTCTCTCTCTCTCTCTCTCTCTCTCTCTCTCTCTCTCTCTCTCTCTCTCTCTCTCTCTCTCTCTCTCTCTCTCCCTTCCTCCTGCCCTCCCTCCTCCCTCCCTCCCTCCCTCTCTCTCTCTCTCTTTCTCTCCCCCTTGTGTCAGCCCCTCTGGTTTGCCCTGCCTTCTGGCTTCTGCTCACTTCTGGCTTCAGACTGCATCAAATTTCCTCTGCCTTCTAAGTCCTAAGGATTAAGCCACACCTTGATTCAATCTGACCACACCTAAATAGGGTCTTGGAAAGCCATATTCACGAATGCATCCACACCTCAGCTGATAGTAGCATCTTCCAAGATCCTATCTACAAATGGTTCACACGCCCAGGAACACAGCTTAAGACCTGACCATGTCTTTGTTGGGACACAATTCAATCCCCAACACAGAGGAGAGGGTAAAGCTGCTCCCTGTGTTTTATCACAGTCAGCTGCGATTTATCAAGATGCGAACCAGGAGCACCCACCTTTGCCCATCCTGCTATTGAAAATATTACATTTATTTCCATTTATAAAAGTCATCCAGGGACACATGGGCAGTGCCCTAATTCAGGGTAGACGAATTAGCCGTTTTAGATGGACAGTTCTCCAAGGGCAGACGCTGAGTTTGCTCGTTCCTCTGTTACCTGAGAACGCTTATTCCTGCCACTTTGCAAGGCTGTCATGTCAGCAGTGAAATGCCAAGCATACTTTTATATTGATTGGTAAAATATTCAATAATTGGCTCCACAACAATCCCCAGGTTTTAGAAGAGAAGAGTGCATTACTGGGTATCCCTTGTGACCCTCTTATTTCACAGGTGGGGAAACCGATTGTATCACTCCCTGCCCAGGGGGCTTAAAAAGAGGGGTGGAAAAGTTAAGAACTAACCAAATATCTATGATTCTAATTATTGAAGGTAGTAGCCACATGAATGCGTTGCAATGAGTTCTTTCTCCTCTCTTCACCTCTAGCACAGCATATGAAAATAAGCATAAAAGTTGCAAATTGATTAGATGCAATGGAGATCTTAATCACACATACAAACTTGTATCCTCTTTTCTCTTTTCACATAACTTTGCACGTTGATGGCGATTCTATACTAATGAAACCTGAGCCAATGAAGTGGGTTTCTGCAGCTCTGAACGACATCTTGTTTCCTGACAGGTGGAAGACTCTGGAAGGTCCATTACCGGACCCCACAATTCCAGCCACAGGGCGCCGGTGCCTGCTACGGCCGAGGGGTCTGCCCCTGCTCCGGGGAAGGCGTGACCCACCACAGCCCACCTTTGCTCTTTGACCTCTCCCGGGACCCTTCGGAGGCCCAGCCCCTGTCCCCCGACTCTGAGCCCCTGTTCGATGCTGTGATAGCGAGGGTGGGCGAGGCTGTGCGGGAGCACCGGAAAACCCTGAGCCAAGTGCCCCAGCAGTTCTCCATCACCAACATCCTCTGGAAGCCCTGGCTGCAGCCGTGCTGCGGAACCTTCCCATTTTGCTCATGCGACAAAGAAGGGGACAGCAGTCTCCAGACGCCAGGTCCATGAGAGAGGACCCAGGAGAGAACAGCCGGACTATGATAAATGACAGACTCGTGGGTTCTGTAGTTGTGATTTCACCACCGCTGAAATTTATCGGTAACCCCCAAATCAATACTTGTGACGCTTTCTTGGTTATTCGCAGACGTACCCAGAGTGGTGGAAAATTGGAGTTGCCCGATGCATACATTCCCAGCTAAGGTCAAACACAACAACGCTCTGCCTTCTTGTTTCAGCTCTCATGCCATAAGCAAGGGTCTAGTTAGTGCCACAGTTTTGGGGTTTGGTGCTAAGTGCTAGCTGATGCTCCTTAAGCACACAGAGGCTGTGTGTGACTTTTGGGGAAAATACATGGGTTAGTTCAGCTTCCTTCAGGCATGAGTTAGTTGTAGCACTATTGGCTGTGAGTTCTTTGTTAATGAATCAGCAGTATATGCTAAATGAGACGTCTTTAAACAGAAACACACACAAAACAAGGTTATGTACTGATGGGTTGAAGAAAATATTATGACCAGAGACTCGCGGGAGCCCCCACCCTCACCCCGTATTTCCCCAGGAACAGGGGTTCATTATGTAGTAATTCAGTGTTTGCAGCAGCCTTGTAGACAGAACTACTGCACATACTGAAAATTGACTGTATGCTGATCCTTCTCATTTCCCTTTCATGAAAAACATCTCCCAATGAAGGGAGTTGGTCTCAGTTTACCCATCTGTGAAATAAGAGGGTTGCAATGGACACCCCAATAATGCCCCCTCCTCTTCCAAAGCTCAGGGATTATCATGATGCCAGTTACAGATTTATTTTTAAATTTTATTTTTTTACCAATCAACCTTAACATACACTTGGAATTTAATTGTGTATATGAACAGCCTTACACAGTGATGGACAAAAGTGTCTGTGCCTTCTCTTCTTGGGTAACAGAGGGAAGAGTGAGCTCGGCCTCTGTCCTTGAGGAATTGTCAATCTAAAATTGTTAATTCATTTCCCATGCATTAGGGCCACCGTCTTTGTACCCTAATTGTGTTAATTAGAAATTGCTTTTGATTGCTAGTGACAGACACTGAGAATAACCTAGTGCCTTATACGGGAGAGGGGGCTGCTTCTCACAGGTAACATGCGGTCCAGAGAGAAGCAACCCAGAGCTGGCAGGCTCTTTCCAACTCCCTGCTCCACTGTCCTGATGATAACAGAGTTTGCCTCGTGTTCTCAAAATAGCTGCTGCAGCTCCAGACAGCACATAGACATTCCAGGCAACAAGAAGGAGCAACAGCAAAAGGGCATTCTTTCCCAATCAGTCATTCCCTGTGAAGGTGTTTATCTGGAAACCTGAATAGACAGTATATGACTTTTGATGCAACATTTTATTGCCAGATTATGTGGTTTATTTCACTCTGCTTTGATATGCGCCACAGCAAGCGCCTATTAATTGGCTAATTGTTGAAGGATCCACAGTCAGCAGGTGGTATCTGCAGAAAGTTTTAATCTCAGGCAAAGGGGCAGAGGCTCTGTGCATCTCCTAGGAGTGTCAGACCTACAGAGGGAGAACAGCTTGCATTCCTTGACCAAGCATTTTCTCTAAATAAATTCTAGTTCACCTCATTCTCATAATCAACCACTGTGGTTTTCCCCTCCCATGCAGGGAATCACGTAGGTGTAGGAAAACTTACTGGGGTGGAAAGCCCAGATGGGGCTTAAATCCTTCTGACCCCCAATCCAAATATTAGCAGGATCTTGAATTATTCCTCTCTGTCCATCAGGGTCCCTGCAGGAAATAAGCGGCCACTCGACAGGGAGATAAAAGGACTCTAAGGAAGAGCCTGCTTTCATTACCAGGTATGGGTTGCATTCAAAGGACCCCAGATAGGGGGTCATCCTGAGACTCACCCAACAGGACCCCAGAACCATGAGTAAGCCTGAAGGCTTGCAGAATGCCGAGGGGAGGCAGCAGGGGCTGGCGGCAGGGGTGGGGATCTTCAAGAACCGTCGTATCTCTCCTGCTCTCTCTGTCCTGCTCTCAAGCCCACCCACCCATCTCCTGAAGGGGCCTCTGGAGGCCAGACAGAATCCCAGCTGAGGGGTTGCAGAGTCTAGAACTTAGCTTCCTGGGGTGGGGGGACAGGTGGAGGAGGATTGAGCAGGAGCTGGAGGGACAGAAAACCCAGCACAGCCTTAACACAACGAAATAGAAAGATCTACTCGGAGTGTGGGGGTGGGGAGGAGCAGTCTAATCTTTTACTTTACTCACATTGGTGTTTAACAGACCCATTCAGCAAGTCTTTGGCTGGGATTGTGCAGACAGGTCAGAGTCTAAGAATTTTCTGACACTCAATAGAAACTGCTGAGATTTTGTTTTCTCAAAGCTCCATTACAAGCAAGTAAATATTACTCAGTTCTTTACAACTGGCACAAAGGCTCTGAATGTGCTTGGTTAAAGCTCTTAATCAATCAGTAGCAGAATTGAATGCCAAGGGATTTGAATTGGTATAAAGCCGAGCCACTGATCTCTGACAGATAATGTAATCAGTGTATTGATCATGCTGTTTGATGCAATTAACTCATCGATCTCTGTTGGTTAAAGTAATTAATTTATTCATCTGTGCTAGTTGATGTAATTAGCTTTCTGATCTGTGCTGGTTAATGTACCCAAATTTCTGATCTGTGCTAGTTAATGTAACTAACTCTCTGATCTGTTCTTTTTGAGGTAATTAATTTATCAATTTGTGCCAGTTAATGTAATTAACTTATCGATTTGGGCCAGTTAATGTAATTAACTTATCGATCTGTGTTGGTTGATGTAATTAACTTTCTGATCACTGCTGGTTAATGTACCTAAATTTCTGATCTGTGCTAGTTAATGCAATTAACTTTCTGATCTGTGCTGGTCAATGTAGCTAACTTTTGGATCTGTGCTGGTTAATGTAATTAACTTTCTGACTTGGGCTAGTTAATGTAATTAACCTATCCATCTCGGCTGGTTAAGGTAATTAACTTATTGATCTTGGTTGATGTAATTAATTTTTCTGATCAGTGCTGGTTAATGTATTAACTTATTGATCTCTGTTAGATGATATAATCAATTTATTGATCTGTGCCAGTTAATGTAATTAACATATTGATCAGGCAATTTGATGTGATTAACTTATCGATTGGTGCTAGTTAATATAATTAACTTTCTGATCTGTGCTAGATAATGTAATTAACTTTCTACTCTGTGCTAGTTAATATAATGATCTTTCTGATCTGTGCTGGTTAATGTAATTAACTTTCTGATCTGTGCTAGTTAATGTACTTAACTTTCTACTCTGTGCTAGTTAATGTAATTAACTTTCTGACCTGTTCTTGCTGATGTAATTAATTTATTGATCATGCCAGTTAATGTAATTAACTTATTGATATGTCCTCGTTGATGTAATTAACCTTCTGATCTGTGCTGGTTAATGTAACCAACTTTCTGATCTGTGCTAGTTAATGTAATTAACTTTCTGTCCTGGGCTAGTTAATGTAATTAACATATCTACCTGGGCTGGTTAATGTGATTAATGTATTGATCTGTGCTAGTTATGTAATTAACTAACTGATCTGTGCTAGCTGATGTAATTAATTTATTGATCTATGCCAGTTAATGTAATCAACATATTGATCTGAGTGAGTTGATGTGATTAACTTGTCTATCTGTGCTAGTTAATGTAATTAACTTTCTGTCCTGGGCAAGTTAATGGACTTAACTTATCCATCTGGGCTGGTTAATGTGATTAATGTATTGATCTGTGCTAGTTATGTAATTAACTAACTGATCTGTGCTAGTTGATGTAATTAATTTATTGATCTATGCCAGTTAATGTAATCAACATTTTGATCTGAGCAAGTTGATGTGATTAACTTGTCAATCTGTGCTAGTTAAGGTAATTAACTTTCTGATCCACGCTAGTTGATGTAATTAACTTATTGATCTGCACTAGTTAATGCTGTAGGAACTCACCTGGGTCCCATGAACTATTTCACAAATTGTCTTTGCTGGGGAATTTTTCTGGCAACAAGTACATTCATAAGCTAAAACCTGAGCAGAATTACTGAATAAAATCTGGCAGATTTCCCACTGATCATTTTATCTGTTTGTGCATATTCTCCTGTCCCTAATCCTTCTCCCCCATGTCGCCACCCCCTTCTTCTAAGCAGCTTGCCACACATCACTATTAAAGCTCAACAGCCCATGTCTCACCTTTTGGGAAACCTAAATCAAAACCAGAAGCTCAAGCCCTTTGGGATTGCATAGATGGCAGGAGGAGGCTGGATGTGAGGCAATAAAAGACCCCATTTAGTGTAGGACAGTGGGACGGTGTGGGGAGCCAAGGAGATGGCCAGTGCCCGCTGGGGGGGGCAGCCTCGAGCCAGTGGCTGCCGCAGGAGGGCAGGTGGGGCAGCCGCCTCGTCATCGCATCACCTTCCCCTGCAGTCGGTGAATCAGTGGGAGTCATGGGTCAGCCAGGTTCGAGGGGAAGGAGCCGCCTCCACCTCTTGGCATTCACATCCCCCAACCCCAACACGTCACAGGCGACTATTCCAAGTTAACTAGGAGCAGAGACTGAATATTCCTGACCATCAGCCAACCACTCTCGAGCCCCTGCCGACTGTGGATTTTATTAGATGCTGCATGGCATGTGGAAGAGAAGGAAAAGTCAGAGCGTGCCCTTAATTAGATGCCGGCTAATTCACACAGGGAATGATTAGAAATCAATATGGTATAATACAGTCATGAGCCACGTTGTCTGAAATCAGAGTCCAGAGGGAGCTGAAGCCAGCTGCAGCTGGAGCAATCAGTAGGGCTTCATGGTGGAGGTGAGCATCAATGGAGGATCAAAGCGTGGAAGGCTCCAAGCAGATGGTGGGAAGGAGGAAGAACTGAGAAAGTTCCTATGCAGTGAAAGAGGCAGGAATTAGCGTAAATAAAAAGAGGAGATCTCAGGGCACCCCCCAAGCACATCCAGTATAGATGAACATGGAGTTCCCTTGTGATAATTAGCCTTCCTAATCTCCTGTGAATTCAGATGACTGGCAAAAAACACGATGATAGGAATCAAATCGAAGAGAAGGAGCTGATTCGGTAAGCAGAGAAGAAGGGAGTGGGGAGTTGACACAAGATATTTAAGTGTCAACTCACTGGCGAATGCGCCTGACCCAGCCTTTTCTTTCTCAGCTTCCCCAGGACAGAATCCTTCTCCACATTTCTGTCATCCTAGGAAAGGAGAAAAACCTTTCAGGTGGAGTAATAGCAGGAAGACAGCCTTGGGTTAAAAATCAATCCCAATCAGGATCCCTCAACCCCTGACAAATACCCCAAAGCACCCCCATAGCTTTATTTATTAGGGCAAATACCACCTTTTCACTATTCGTTTTTTTTTTTTTTTTTAATTGCTTTGGCCCGGCAATTCTGAGCAACTTAAGAACAAGGATGCAATGTGCTCCTCTCTGAGTGTGCAAAGACCAAAACACCCTCAAAAGAAAAAAAAAAAAAGTTTGCAGAACAAATAAACACCAGAACTTTTAACACTCATCTTCTCTGTTTCCTTGTTTAAAAATCTCAAATTCCCCCCAATGACAAAAATGAACATGCTTTTGATTTAGGGGTTCCAGCAGGCTTTTAAACTGCTAGGATTTCTGCAGAAAACTTCTTTGGGCCTTTTTTTAAACATCTGTTAAAACTTACTTGTTTCATTCCTTATGGCTTATGCTAACTCGGAGGCAAACCTCTTTCCTCTCACATTATGTTGCCAATGTTAAATGCTCCCATCATTTCTTTATAGCTCTTCCCAGTAACTGGTTGCAAACTAATCCTGTAAACTTCAAGCAGTAGGTTGGGAAGTACAGGGAAATGGGGGGATATTTCTGGAGGAGAGACTTGAGTTTGACCCAACTTCAGACTGGCTTCTCCTGGTTCCAAGCCCCGGGCCTCTCTCTTGCCGCCCACCCCCTTACCCTACCCAGGCACCAGAGAGGCTCTAGCCTGGCAGCTCCTTATCTCCCTCCTCCTCCCTGCCCTTATAGATTCCAGACATCCTAATTCCTATAAAAGAAAACCAAGTGGTCATAACTGCATGTTCAGCAAATCCCTTCCCCACTGCAGCCATCTGCCTCCTCACCATCTTCTCATGCTCTGTACTCTCCGTTGGACCTACTCCCACTCCCGACAAACCTGGCTGTCCTGTTGTAAACAGAGCTGGTCTGATAAGGCTGCCCTGAAGAACAGCTTCACACTGTCCAGACAGACATAAAAGGAGCAGAGCTGGAGACAAAGCATCCTGATAAGGGGAGCCCCCTGGGATGTGGGGAGCAGAATTGATTTAAGGCTAGACTGAACCAACTCTGCATGTATCTCAGGGGTGCCTGGGGCTGGTGTTTGGCTCTTGGCCAAGATGAGGACAGTTGGACATGGGATGCACTGTTTAAAGTTCTAAACTGACCCCAGGGGATGTTTGCAGCTTTGCAGCTGGCCCCTCTTCCCCACCTCTCAGGCCACCCTATATCCCACTCCTACTGGGAGCTGCCCGGAAACCCAGATTCCTCCAGATCTTGGTGGTTGAGTTCATGGATGGTGAGGGTCCCTCAGGAGCTGGTGCTTGGATGTCCCTGAACCCCAAGACTGGTCTGCTGGCCCTTTCTCTCCCCCCCCCCCCTATACCGTATCCTTCATCTTTAAATGAAAACTCTACATGAATATGTTCTCTGGGGCCGGTGAGTCTCTAAAGTATCTGAACTAGAGAAATCATGGCAGAAGGGGTCAGCTTTGGTTGGCCTCCTCTACTGGCCCATTAAAAAAACTGATGGAGAATTAAACAAATGGTGCTGGGACAAAGAAGAACTTAGACCCTTTTCTCACAGCATCTACACAGATGAGTACAAAATGGGTCAGAGACCTAAAAGGAAGAGCTAAAGCCACGAAACCTTTAGAAGGAAACAGGAGAAGATCTTCATGACCTTCAGGGAGGACTTGGATCACACAGATAAGTCATCAAAAGGCTGATACTTTAAAAAATATTTTATACAGGAGTATGCCAGTTCGAGGTATTATGTCCCCCAAAATGCCATTATCTTTGATGCAATCTTGTGTGGGCAGACATATTAGTGTTGATTAGATTTTGGAATCCTTTGGGTGTTTCCATGGAGATGTGATTCAGTCAACTGTGGACAAGACTTTTGCTTGGATAATTTCCATGGAGGTGTTGGCCTGCCCATTCAGGGTGGGTCTGAATTAAATTACTGGAGCACTACACAAGCTCAGACAGAAGGAGCAAGCTTGCTACAGCCAAGAGGGACACTTTGAAGAATGCACAGGAGCTGAGAGAGGAACTGCAGTTTACAGAGACATTTTGGAGACAGCCTTTGAAAGCAGACTCTTGCTCCAGAGAAGCTAAGAGAGGACAAACATCCCAATTGCAACTAAGAGTGACATTTTGGAGGAACTGCAGCCTAGAGAGGAACATCCTGGGAGAAAGCCATTTTGAAACCAGAACTCTGGAGCAGAAGCCAGCCACGTGCCTTCCCAGCTAACAGAGGTTTTCCGGACACCATTGCCCATCCTCCAGTGAAACTACCTGATTGTTGATGCATTACCTTGGACACCTTATGGCCTTAAGACTGTAACTGCATAACCAAATAAACCCCCTTTGTAAAAGCCAATCCATTTCTGGTGTTTTGCATTCTGGAAGCATTAGCAAACAGGAAAAATGAGACTTTATCAAAATTCAAAATATTTGTGCATCAAAAAAAAAACAGTTTAAGAATATGAAAAAGAAGAAGAGCCACAGACGGGGGAAATATGTGCAAATCATATATACGATAAAAGATTTATATCCAGAATATGTAAAGAAATCTACAACTCAATAATAAGACAAATGATGTAATTAATAAATGGGCAAAGATTTTAATAGACATTTCACCAAAGAAGATAGGAATGGCTAATAACTGTATGAAAAGATGCTCAACATCATTAGCCATCAGGGAAACACAAATGAAAACCACAATGAGGTACCATTTCACACCCCTTAGGGCTGCTAGAATCAGAAGATTGGCAATAACAAGCATCAACCAGGATGTGGAAAAATCTGAACCCCCATGCATGGCCGGTGGGAATGTAAAATGGTGCAGCCGCTGTGGAAAACTGTCTGGCAGTTCCCCAGTATGTGAAACAGTAGTTACCATATGACCTAGCAATTCCATGCCTAGGTTTATATCCCAAAGAACTGAAAACATATGTCAATACTTATACACAAATACTCATAGAAGTATTATTTATAATAGCCCAAATGGAAGTGACCCAAATGTCCATCATCTGATGAATGGGTAAACAAAGTGTGGCTTATCTACACAAAGAAATGTTATTTAGCCACAAAAAAAGAAAAGAAAGGAAGGAAAAAAGAAACAAAGAAAAGAAAAGAAAAGAAAAGACAGGAAGAAAGAAGTAAAAGGAAGAAAGAAAGAAGGAAAAAGAAGGAAAAGGAAGGAAGGAAGGAAGGAAAGAAGGAAGGAAGGAAGGAAGGAAGGAGAAAGAAAGGAAGAAAGAAAGAAAGAAAGAAAGAAAGAAAGAAAGAAAGAAAGAAAGAGACGGACTACATTTTGACACATGGATGAACCTCTTAAAAACACCATGCTAAGTGAAGGAAGCCAGACACAAAAACCGTATATTGTATGATTCCATTTCTATAAATTGACCAGAACAGGCAAATCTGTGAGTGCCAAGGGCTGGGGGTGGGGTGAGGATTTTACTGGGAATCTTTTTGGGGCTATGCCAGGTCATAGTGATGGTTGCACAATTCAGTAAGTTTACTAATAATTGAATTATCCACTTTGAACAGGTGGGCTTTATGGTATGTAAATTAAACTTCAATAAAGTAAATTTTAAAAATGGCTGTTATGTACCTCCTAATAACAGTGATTTTTGTTTCTCCCAGCTGAAGCTGATGGCTCTCAACTGGGCAGGGCTTGGCAAATATTTATGATGCCTGAATTCTGTCTACCTCCTGTCAATATCGAATTTATCAGCTTCCTTTTTCAAGCTTTTCTAAAAAAGATATTAGGTTTTTCCTAAGGGTAGGTAAGGACAACCAGGCCAGTTTATAAAGTTTAATCAGTAACTAGATATGTCGAAAGACAAAACAAAAACTAAAAATCAGCCTGCATTTCAGATGCCTTGTGCTGCCTGGAAGAGGGACAGTGTTTTATAACAAAGGTTTCATTAGCATAATAGAGAAAAAGCATTCCTTAAAAGGTCTGGGATGAGTCTTGCCCAGCTGCCTTTCTGCCCGGTTAGTCTTCAATATGATTAAGTTATACATTAAAAAGCTTCCAAAGGAAATATTTGCCTTGTGGACTTGTGAGCAAAGAGCAGCAGAAAAGTCTCCATCACCAAAGCAGGTAAGTGTCCTGTAACCCCCCTGGGATGCTTTGTGAGTCTGTATAAATATTGGGGTGCAATCAAATTCCCTGTTTCAGTGCCTTATCGTTAAATATTGCCATCAACGTGAATGGATGTTTTCCTCTGTGCCATTTACTAACACCCTCTCAGGTGTGCCATTGTAAAATTTGCTTTCTGAATATCCCTGCAAATTTTACAAATGGATGCAAAGATGGATCTCCAAAGCTGTTCCCCGTTAGCATACGTCACCTTCCAGGATGGCCACCCCCGGCGATTGGGACCAGGTGAGCAGACAAGAGGCTCTGCTTCTTTCCTCCTACCTGGCTACCTGAGGAAGGCGGTGGAGTTACTCCAACTATCTGATATCTACTCTGTGATTGCACTCACCAGGAAAGCGAGGCTGGGTTTGGAAACCAGGCTTTCAACTAGGTGAACCGAGGGCTGGCTTTACATGACCCTCACTTATCAGGATAGAATATGCAGGGTCATCAAAATTGGGGTTTGGAATCTGATAGTCTTGGGTACAAATTCCTGGCTCTAGGGCTCATGTGTTTTGTCTTTGGGCTAATTATCGAAAGTCAACTTCGGGCTCATGTGTTTCGTCTTTGGGCTAATTATTTAAATTCAATTTTGGTCGATCGCATGAAAGGGTGAGCCATATGCGATTGTCCTTTTATTCCTTTTTTTAAACCATTTACATCAAGATAGATTTTTGTGCAGTTGTAAGAAATAATACATAGAGAGCTTGGAACCCTTTACCCAGTTTCCCCAGTGGTAACATCTTGCAAAGACTGTAACCAAAGGATATTAACATTGATACAACTAACCAATCTTAGATTTCCCCACTTTCATTTCTGCTCTTCTTTGTGTGCATGTTAGTTCTGTGCAGTTTTATCACTCGTCTGACAATTTCCAACCTAAGGTTGCCCTAAGAGCCACCCTTACACAGCCATTTCCACCCAAACCCTGGCAACTGCTAATCTCTTCTCATCTCTATAGCTTTGCCTTGTCAAGAAGCAAATGCCATTTTTATGAATTGAAAATGACCAAAGACAGGCAAGTTTATATGGTCCCACTTAACCCCTCTGAGGACTGAAGGGGTTAAATGGGCAGTGGCAGCTACAGCACCTGGCTCAGGTGGGCTTTCCAGTGTAGCTGTGATGGTTGGGTTCATGTGTCAACTTGGCTAGGTGACCCAGCTGTCTGGTCAAGCGGGCACTGGCCTGACGATTGCTGTGAGGATATTTGAGGCTGGTTAATAAACCAAAGGGCTGGTTTGTTGGATCATCAGTCAATTGACTGCAGCTGACTGATGACTCATCAAGGGGCGTGCTTCCACAATGAGAGAATGCAATTGGCTGGATTTGGTCCAGGTGATCAGCCGGTTTGTTGGATCATCAGTCAATTGACTGCAGCTGACTGATGACTCATCAAGGGGCGTGCCTTCCACAATGAGAGAATGCAATTGTCTGGATTTGGTCCGGGTGATGAGTTGAAGGCTTATAAGCCGGACGGTTAGAGAACCTTCACTTCTTCTTCGGCTGCCCAGTGAAGCATTTCCTAGGGAGCTCGTCGAAGTCACCGGTTCATTTCCCGAGGAGTTCATCGGACATCTTCCTTGGAGTTGACAGTTTGTTGACGGCTCTGCAGAATTTGGACTCGTGCATACCCACAGTTGCGTGAGTCACTTTTACAATTTGATAATCAGAGACATCTCTCATTGATTCTGTTTCCCAAGAGAACCCTAACTAATACAGTAGCTTTGGAAATAATCATTCAAACAACCAACGATTTAATGCCAACAGATCAACACCCATCGATCTGCGAAGTGTTGAAAAAATAATGACCCCTAGTGGCTTTTCATTCTTCACCAAAGGCACTTAGATTCATCTAAGGGAAAATGGGGAGCATTGAGTTCTAAATGACAAAAACACAAAATGCTTTTTTAAGTCATCCTTTCTTTCCAAAATATAAAGAAGAAGCAGAGTGAAGGCAATAAGGTCCAAACAAGATTAAAATGAATGCTTGTGTTTTGGGTTGAAACAGGGTTCAAATGGGACCTTATTTGGAAATAGGGTCTTTGAAGATGTCTTTAAGGTCACGGCAAACTGGAGTAGGGTGGGTTCTAATCCAATATGACTGGAGTCCTTATAAGAAGAGGGGCATTGAGCAGAGTGAGATGCAGGATGGAAGAACATCGTATGAAGGGAAAGACACAGAGAAAGAAGGCAGCCACTGGCAATGGAGACAGAGGTTCAGTTATGCCAAACCCAAAGAACCCCAAGGCTCACCGGCCACCACTGAAAGACAGGAGAGAGGCAAGAAACAGATTCTTTCCTGCAGATTTCAGAGGGAGCACCGGGAGAAAATACATTTCTGTGTTTTTAAACTACCTAGTTTGTGGTCATTTGTTGCTGCCACCCAGCCACTCCCCCATCCCATCTTCCATCAAACCAAGACATATTTGGCAAGAGGGACCCGAATGTAGATCAAAAAGCCTGATGCAAACTTCATTTGTAATAATTACAAATATTAGTTAATAAATTGCCCTCTCCCAGGGTCAGGGCTAAGCACAGTAAATGTATTATTATTTCATTTGCATCCTCACAACGACCCTAAAAGGTCAGGGACTGTTTATATCCCCATTTTATAGATAATAAAAACTGACACTTAGAGAGATAGCTGACTGCATTTGTTTCCCATGGATTCTGTAACAAAGTATCACAATCTGGATGGCTCAAATAACAATGTATCCTCCCAAAGCTCTTGAGGCCAGGATTCCAAAATCAAGGAGTGGGCAGAGCTGTGTCCCTCCGGAGGCTCTTGGGGAGTGTCCTCCAGCGTCTTCCAGCTTCTGCTGACCCCAGGCACACTTGGCTTGTGTCAGCATCACCCAAACCCTTCTCCCTTTATCCTCACATGTGTGTGTCTTTGAGTCCAAATTTCCCTCTTCTTTAAAGGGCTCACCCCATGCCACAGCAACCTCATCCTAAGTAATCACAACTACAAAGACCCCGTTTCCAAGTAACATGAGATCCTGAAGCTCCAGGTGGACTGGATTTGGGGGACACTATTTAAGCCGGTAAAGGGACCTTCCCTAGATAATTCAGTGAGTGAGAATGTAGCCTTTCTGCCATTCATTCTGGCCACAAGAGAAGCCAGGAAGTGACCAGCAATTAGAATAGGAAGACACTGGAAACTTTCAGGAAAATCGCCAGAATTCCACAGAATAACGCAAAAGGAATAAAGCTCCCAAATTGAACCTAGCCCCTCTGCCCAACTCAGTAATTCCAGGAGGGGCGAGGAAGATATTATTTCATAATATATAACACAAAGACTGAGGATGATATTGTTCTGTGTTGCAGGGTATTGATTTTCCCAGCCTGGGCCCACCAGCCAAAAAAAAGGCAAAAAAACATGAACAACCTGCAGAATCACAGGTAAGAGAGGCTGATTTGCTGGTTATGTTTCTATTTCAATAAAACTGGTATTTCTGGCAAGGAACTGTTACATGACTCCCCATTGAACCTCCTAGATGTTGCCTCATTTGTGAGAGTTTAAATGCAAATGACAGCCTTGATTTTGATGCTAAGTTGTGTTGGTGATGGATATGTGTGGGAAAGCATTCTTTTATGGTATCCACAGAAGACAGTTTGCCCAAATCCAATTAAAAATACCAATATCAAAATTTAGTAATACCCACCTCTCTGCCCAACTGCTCCAAAGCTAGGACAAGAGCCTTCAGATTCTCTTGAATGTGTATTAGTTATCACTTGCTGTGTAACAAATCACCCTAAAATGGAGCAACTTAAAACAACACACATTTATTATCTCTGAGTTTCTTTGGATCAAGAATCAGGGCATGACTTAGATGAGTCATTGTGGTTTCGGCTCTCTCCTCAGGCTGCAGTCACACATGCCCAGAGCTGTAGGCATGTCAGGTTTATGTAGGGTGGGAGTCTGCTTCCAAGTTGACTTAGAGGTGGCAGACAGAGCTTAGCTATTCTCTTGTTATTGGACTGAGGCTCTCAGTTTTGGGCTGGCTGCTGGCCAGAAGGTGACTGCAATTCTCTGCCAGGAAGTGCATTAAAACAGCCAGAAAGATTGTATAAGAAAAAAGAAGTCACAATGAAGGGAGTGACTTCCTACTGCTTTTTGCAATATTCCATTATGATTACAGGTGAGTCCTTGGGTTCAGGCCACACCCAGGAGTGAGGATAATTGGGTGCCTTGTCACAGGATGCTATCAAATCACACACACACCTATGTATTTTTTAATTCCTCCCCTACTTTGTATTTTGAAATGTTCCAAACCTCCAGAACATTTCTGACATTCACTCTTTCCCTCTTAATTTTCCTGAACCGTTTGAGAATTAGTTGCAGGTACCATAACACTTCATCCGTAAACACTTTAGCATACATCTCCTAAATACAAGGACAACATGTTCTCCTACATAGTCACCCTGAAACTTTCTCACTCAGAACATTAAACAATGACATCACATAACTGACATATTCAAATTTCCCTAATTGTCCCAAAATCGTTCTTTATACCTGTCCTCTCCCCAATCCTGGATCCCATGTTTTTGTTTCCCAGTTTGCTCAAAGCAGATGCCATGAAATGGGTTGGCTTTAAGCAGCTGAAATTGATTTGCTTACAGCTTGAGGCCATGAGAATGTCCAAACCAAGGCATCATTGAGGTGATGCTTTCTTCCCAAAAACTGGCTGCCAGCAATCCTTGGCTCCTCTGCCACATGGCAAGGCGTGTGGTGACACCTGCTGGTCTCTCCGTTGTCTTCTAGGTTTCATTGCTTTCACTTTCTTGCTTCTGTGGCTTTCTCTCTCTTTGCCTGAATTTTATTCTCTTATAAAGGACTCTAATAAGAGGATTATGACCCATTCTAAATGAGGGAGGTAACACTTTAACTGAGGTAGCCTCATCAAAAAGTCCTACTTCCAATGGGTCCACACCCACAGGAATTAATTAAATTTAAGAACAGCACATATGGATTTTAATTGTGACCTTGTCAAGATTAGCAAAAGACTGGACACATCCCAGATGTCCATCAATGGGGCCAAGTGTTCATAAACATGGCATGAAGCCATTTAGAATGTTGTATTCATTTCCTACAGCTTCTGAATCAAATGATCACAAACTGGGCAGCTTTAAACAACAGAACCGTATCATTTCCACAGTTCTGGAGCCCAGAAGTATGAAATCAGGGTGCCATCAAGACCGCGTTCTCTCCAAGGACTCTAGGAAAGTTTCCTCCTTTGTCTCTTTCAGCAACTTGTGGTCCCAGGCATTCTTGGCTTGTGGCTGTGTCACCCCTATAGCTGACTCTGTCTTCACACAGCCACTTCCTCTTTTAGCTTCTCTCCTGACTCTTTGAAAGACACTTGTCATTGGATTTAGGGTTCACCTGGGTCCTCCAGGATGACCTCATCTGGAGATCTTCGGTTACAACTGTGAAGACACATTTTCCCAATAAGGTGCCATTTGCAGGTTCTGGGACTTGGGTATAATTCTTGGAGAGACAAGAGTCAACCCATCACACTTACTTATAGGGTACAGTTCTGCCACGACATCTTTAGTGAGAAAGAGAAAGCTGCACACAAGTACCTGCAACCTACCCCCTTTGTGTTTATAACACACACATACATACATGCACACTCTGAAGAACGAGCTCAGGTGTGCAGAGGACAGCAATGGAAGGGTTCACAAAAGCCTACCAAACAAGTAAAGGTGGTTGCTTTTCAGAATGGAAATGGGGCAAATTTAGTTGCCACCACATACCCATTAGTGCCATTTGGATTTTGAACTATGAGACTTTGTTATCTGAGTTTGTTTTCTTGAAATGAACTGAAAGACAAGGTAGCCTCAGTTAGGAGAAGGGGTGATTTTTATTTTAATATGGAGCATTTTAAGACACAGACACAGTGATGAAGGACAGCCAGCCAAGACAGCTATGAAACCAAGAAGCACCTCATCTTCTCCGCTCTCACCCACATAAACTTGCTCCTTCCCCAGGGTTATCTTTTGCCTCTTGTCCCAGCTACCCTGTTCCGTCTATATTTTTATTCAGTAGTGCAGGTGGTACGCACAGCTAAGGGCAGCCATGCAGCACACGCTTGCTTTTGCAAATACAGTTTTATTGGAACCCAGTCATTCCAATTAGTTTACATATTGCCCATAGCTGCTTTCCCACCACAACATCAGAGTTCAGTGGTTGCAACAGAGACCAAAATCCTATAAGCTGAAAACCTTTACCACTTGGTCCTTTCCAGAAAAAGTTTGCCAGCCTTTGCAATAGAGTATTCCAATAAAAATGTCTCAGAATGCGTAGTACCTGAGCATATTATCCTGGTCAGGAGTATTCGTTAGTTTACAACTTTAAAGGAGACCGGATGCTTGCAGCACAGCAGGGTGGAGCCAGGGAGAAGGATCACCAATTTCTGTGGTCCCAGGAATTACTTGTCTGTCATGGATAAAAGATAAAGACAAAAATAAAAATAAAAATAAAAATAAAAATAAAGAGGAAAGAGGGACAACTGTTCATTCATTGCTTACTTTGGGCCAGGCACTGTATTCTGAGCTTTGATAGCATTATTTATTTGAATCCCATAGCAGCTTTGTGGTGTCAGAAGAGTTAGATGGAGGCCAGAATTCACTGAGGTAAACCAGTTGGCTCCATAGCAGCTCCCAAAGTTAGTCATGTGATGCTTATTTCAACAACTGATTTTAGTTCCCAAATCCTCTAAACTCTGACTGAGGCAAAAAGTATATGGTAAAGCCCTATCATCCTTAGCCAAGGTGATGGTTGATTTTATGTGTCAAACTGACTGGGTTCTGGCATGCAATTTTTGGTCAACAGTGGCCTAGGAAGAGATGGAAATTCTTCTCTCTGATTGCTGGAATCATCCATTCTCCCTTTAAAGCCTTCAACTGATTGGATGAGGGGACTTGTCTGATTGCTGAAGGCAAGCTTCTTTGTTGATTGTAGATGCAATCAATTGACTGTAGATGCAATTCAGCTATGATCTACCCTCATGGTGGCAATCAAGCCAGTACTTACTTGACCAAACAAATGGACAACAGCACCTAGCCAAGTTGACTCTTGAAACTAACCATCACAAGATCTGACATAGATGTACATGTAAGTTTGAGTTTATTTTCTTGTCATTATACTGTAATTAGACTATTACAGCTTAATCAGTTAGGTGATTAGTGTCATAAAATAATGAACTGATTGAGTTTATGAAATTGTCTCTCAAATGATACACATTTTCCTACTAAAAAATCCACACCCATTATGTAAAATACTCTAAAGTTTAAATTGTATCTTCTCTTTTGCAAACTAGGCAGCTCTTCAATCAAAAGCAAATCATTTACCTGAAATAACTTTTTCCAGTTTATAAGGTTTATTCTTGTACTCTGCTGTCTAATCTGTAATTCAGTAGTTTAATCCATTTCTTTTTCTCATGTTACTTGCTATTCCAACATTTCATTATGTTTTTCCCATTACCCTCTTCTCTTTTTCCTCACATTTTCTTCATTTTTATTTCTCCTACTCAGTCTATTTCTTCCTTTCATATTCTTTTTTGTCTCTCCTGCAGATTTTTGTTGAATTTGTTTTTATTTTTAAATAGTTTGCCAAAGTAATACAAATTTGGAATTTAAAAAAAAGAAACAGTTATCTAAAGACTTATAGTGAAATACAGCAAGCCACTGCCTCATCAGCCTTTAACAAAACGTCTTATTTTATTAACTTAGATCTTATTTCCTGACTTCCTGTATGGCAGTTAACACCCCCCCACCACCATTCTTCAATGTAGCATATAAAATATTTGGATAAATATATAATATATGTTCACATTATTATGACATCTATAGTGTTCACATCAGAACCAATGAATGAATGGATAATGATTGCTTTCCTTTATTTCTGCTCAATTTCCTTTTTCCTGTAGATAATTCTCATGTTTTCATTTCTCTTTGGGTGTAGCTTCTTATCATAGCTCTACTTCTGAGCCTGTGTACCCCAAGAAAGCATGCCCTTAAACTTACTCCATCCAGTGGGTATGCACCCATGGTAAGTAGGACCTTTTGATGAGGTGACTTCAGTTAAGGTGTGGCCCACTTCAATCAGGATGGGTCTTAATCCTATTACTGGAGTCCTTTATTAGGGGAATGAAACTCAGACACACAGATAGAAAGCAACAGAGTCGCCAGAAGCTAGAAGTCAACTGAACCTGGAAGAGAAAGTAAAAACTAGGAAACACAGCCATGCACATTGCCAAGTGATAGAAAGTCAAGGACTAACAGTCTCCCGCAGCTGATCTCAGAATGCCACAGTCTTCTGGGAGAAAACATCGCCTTGATGTCACCCCTACTTTGAACTTTGCCAAGCCTGAAAACCATGAGCCAATAGATCCCTATTGATAATCCAACCCATTGTACTGTATTTGTTTTAGCGGTCAGGAAACGAAAACAGTGTCCATCTTCCAAAATTTACCAAAATCTTACATGTCCTATTGTCTATTCTTCCTTTACTAGGAGTTTTCTGGGGATTGGATCATGTCCCTCATAAGTGAAAAGCTCAGCTCCCAACCCCTGCTCCTGTGGGTGTAGACCCATTTGTAAATAGGACCTTTGATGAGGTCATTAGTTAAGGTGCTCGAACTGAAATGGGGTGGGTCTTAAAACACATAGTTGAGTTCTTACAAGCAAAGGAAATTGGACATGGAAAGAGAAGCCACAGGGAAGAGCCCAAGCTGGGAGTCAATGGAACCCTGAAGAGAAAGGAGAAGATACCACCATGTACTTTGCCATGTGATGGAAAAGCCAAGTACTCCAAAGATTCTGCCCCTTGGAGGAAGCCAGCCTTCTAGCATTTGAAACTATGAGTCAACAAATTCCTGTCGTTAAGCCATACCCTTGTATGCCATTTGTTTCAGCAGCTGGTAAATTAAAACAGAGTTGAAAGCACATGATCCATTCACCCTGTTTAACAGGAAACCTCCAGTTTGTATTCATTACTTAAATGGCATAGTAGTTATCACAAGACCCTCATTAATAGGGGGATAAGATAAGCTGTTCCCTGGAACAGTTTCTTTCATGTAGTATAAGCTCCATAAATATTGGTGGTGCAAGCAGGAGGGTGTATATGCATATAAATTAATGGAAAGGTTTATTGTCTATGATTGTGTAACCAATGATTCCAAAATGTAGTGGCTTAAAAATAAACAATTATAATTGCACACATTGTCTGTGGGGCAGGGATTTGGAAGCGACTTAGGTGGGTCGTCTGGCTCAGCATTTCCCTTCAAGTTGCAGTTATCTGAAGTCTTCACGGGTGATGGCTGGAGGATTCGCTGCCATGGTGGTACCCTCACACTCCTGCCTACGAAATGTCACATTCCTGAATGAGCATCTCCCTTCAAGTTGTAGTTATCTGAAGGCTTGATGGGGGCTGGCGGATTTGCCTCCTTATGCTCCTGGCAAGTTAATGCTGGTTGTGGGCAGGAGACTTCCATTTCTCTCCCTGTAGACGTCTCCATTGGGCTGCCTTCCAACATGGCAGCTGGCTTTCCCCAGCCATCCAAGACAGCACAAGGTCTTTATCACCAAGCATCCGAAGTCACATATCACTATTTCCAGAACATCCTATTGGTCACAGAGATCAGTCCTTTGCATCATGGGAGGGTGTGATGGTTTGGGGGCTTTACATACCCCCAAAAAGCTCATGTTCTTAAAGCTAACCCATTCCTGTGGGTGTGGACCCATTGTAAGTAGGATCTGAAGTTGAGATGTGACTCACCTCATTCAGCATGGGTCTCAATCCTCTTACTGGAGTCCTTTATAAGAGGATAAAAGACAGAGAGAAGACAGAAAAAAAGCCCCCAGAGAAGCTGAACAAGAAGGACACACAGAAAACAGAGAGGAAGTCACTGAAGCCAGAAGTTGGAAGCAACGAAACCCAGGAGAGAAGGGAGAGACCAGCAGATGCCACCATGTTCCTGGCCAGGTGACAGAGGAGCTGAGGATCACTGGTAGCTGGACTTCGGAGAGAAAGCATCACCTGTTGATGCCTTGATTTGGACATTCTCATGGCCCCAGAACTGTAAACTTGTAAGTTAGTAAATCCCCATTGTAAAAGCGAACCCATTTCTGGTATATTGCATTTCATCAGCTTTAGCAAATTAAAACAGAAGGATCTTCAGAAGGGTGAATAGCAAACAAGAATCATTGGTGGCTGTCTTGAGAGCTATGCCCAAGGAATGCAATGGAAAATAAAGCAGTAAACTTGTAGCTAACATGTAAAATGAAAGCAATCTTTATCCCTCTGTGAATTGTGAGAATTCATTAGTGACCACACAAAGAATCATTGGAAATTAAATGTTGCAATACAGATATTCAGAGACACTGAAAAATAAGCCTACATTTTAAATGAATTCCCTTGGGAAATACCATGTTCTGTTTTATATTGTGCCTTTCTTTTCAGTAACTATTGGCTGAGAGTTCTAGTTTTATGCCTGAGTTTTCAGACAAGCCTGGAAATTCCCACTAAACCAAACATCGTACTGATCCTGGCAGATGACTTAGGAATTGGAGATGTCGGCTGCTATGGAAATACTACGTTACGGTAAGGGCCTATTTTGTAAACTCAAATGTGAGATTTCCTAAAATAGTAGGACTGGTTACCAAATGTTCCATAAACATGGTGCAAGAATAAGAATATAGAATCCATATATAATGCAAATGTTTACTCTTTTCCTTTAATTCCAATAAACCTGAGCTCTTTACAAGAAATATACAAACCACAAAAGAAATTCAGCTGGAGTTTGCCTCCTGCCCCTCCTTGGCTAAAGAGAAGATTCTGTTGCATGTCAACAGGGTCAGGAAAGAGAAACATGGAGTTTAAAAATTCCTAGCAATATTGACAGTTATGGGACTGATGGGGCAGTTACCTCACAGAGCTGGTATTTTGTAAGAGATTTTTGGTTCTCAATTTGTATGTGTGAATTTTGCTTTAAAGATTGATGGAGGTGTCACTTCAAATCTGAGAAAACATTAGTTCTCTGGCTTGCTTGTTTTACCAAATCCAAATATGAGTTTCAATTTTGGTGAGTTTCTTTGTGGTTAAGGGTATGCCACAATAAAGAAGTAATTAGACTTTCGGCGAATTCTGAGGCCTTTTGTGCTTATGGCACTTTCATTGCACATGTTCAAAGAGTCCAAAGAGAAGTACTTCAGCAGCGAATGGACACTTGGCTTCCATGACCTTCACCTTTACCAGCACATGCCCTTGACATTGACATAACCTTGGCTTTGGGTGAAAGCCTAGGGTTGATATTCTATTGAAGGAAATGTTCTTGAATGATTTTTTTAGAAGTCATTGCTAACTAGAGCCAAATAGACTGATGAGGATGCATTGAAAGTCTTCAGAATAATTTCTTTGAATGAATATATCAATTAAAGAAGCATTCACAGATTATGATAGATTCAAGGGTATTTTGAACTTTTTCAAATTAGAATATTCAAAAAGAATATTCATTTTGCTAATGAAAAATGCCAGAATGCATTTAGGGAACTTTGGACTTGGGAGATTTTTCTGAAAATTGGTAGCCTTTCAGTAACACATTAGAACTGTGATATTGATGCTTAAAATTTTAGAATTCTGGTAAGGTCAGGAGAGGAGTGCAAATTCTTAAGTCATCTGCAATGTTTAGCTACTAACAATTACTGATTGCAATAAAGAATATTTGATGTGGTTATTGAGGTCCAAGAATGTGCTGTGTTGATGATACCAACCAGAACGGCAACCTTCTTGGATTTTTGGTTGTAAGAAAGCTCCTAAATGTCCCTTTATGATGACAATTTCTGAGTAAACAGCTCAGGAACAGTGAAAAAGCCCCTGGAAGTGGAGATAGTAGGCCCAGATCTGAGCTAAGGGTTTTCCATCCATGAGAGGGAGGTTTGTCTTGCCTTATCCATAAGATGATATCCAGCTCTGAAGTCCTATGATTCCTACAAGGACTGGTAAATCCTGGGATGGGGTAGCAGGAAAACTACCTGTCCACTCTCCTCTCCATGGGACAAACCAGGAACACCACACAAATAGTCAACAGGCTCAGTGTCACCTTTCTATATTACTCTGGTTTGAAATTGTTGTTTGTTTGTCTTCAAATTTATATCCAACTAATGTTGTTGAGTCTTTTGTAGGTTTACTTTCACATCCATTGTCTTAAAAATCAAAACAACTTTGAGAAGTACTTGGTGGTATCCACATGTTGTAGAAATGGATTCTAACAGCCAAATAACTTACTCCCCTCACCCAGCCAACACGTCAGTAGGTGTTTAAACCAAGGTTTGTCAACTCTGAGATCCTTTCCTCAGGTGCTCGTTGACTGAGAACTATGCTTCATACAAAATGGGGCAGTGGATGCAATCCATCACAAAGAGGGGCAAAAGTTTTAGAGTCAAGTTTGCACCAATGTCCACGAGAAACTTCACCCTGAAAGGTGATGTAAGAGTTTTAGGAAAATTAGTCTGTTTTGGTTTACATTGAACAAACTTTAGTTTATAGTTGTCATCATATGGAAATTCTTCAAATGAGCACAGGATTAAACAAGGTTTGCCTTTTTAGGCATATTTTTTTCAACAAAAATTCAATACGTTATCTTTCCCATCATGGTTGAAGCTTCAGAAAGTTCATAAAGCAGATCATTTAACAAAGATGCATAAGGTTCTATCCATTTTCCCAGGGGCATCAAAATGCTTTGCTTTGTTCTTTTTTGAAATCCCCATTGTGCCAATATTTCCTGGGGATGATGTCTCCTATTGTTTGGCTGTCATGAGACATCCATATTTCTATTCATCAAATGCTTTTGGCCAAGAGCTCAGAGGTTCTCACACATCCTTTTATTTTATTTTTAATGCAATTTTATTGAGATATATTTACACACCATACAATCCATCCAAAGTATACAATCAGCGGCTCATATCATGTAGTTGTGCGTTTATCACTACAATCAATTTTTAAAACTTTCGTTACTCCAAAATAAAGAAAAAAAATAAAAATGAAAAAGAACATCCAACACATCCCATACCCCTTACCCCCAATTATATGTGTGTGTATGTATATGTATGTGTGTGTGTATATATATATATATATGTAGTCATTTTTTATTACTCATCTGCCCATACACTGGATAAAGGGAGTGTCAGTCACAAGGTTTTCACAATCACATGGTCACACAGTGTAAGCTATGTAGTTATACACTCATCATCAAGAATCAAGTCTGCTGGATTACAGTTCGACGGATTCAGGTATTTCCTTCTAACTATTTCAATATATTAGAAACTGAAAAGGAATACCTACATAATGCACAAGAATAATCTTAAGAATGACCTCTCTACTCTGTTTGAGATCTCTCATCCACTGAAACTTTATTTTGTTTCATTTCTCTTCCCTCTTTTGGTCAAGAAGGCTCTCTCAATCCCATGATGCCAGGTCCAGGCTTATCCTGGGAGTCCTGTCCCACATTGCCAGGGAGATTTATACCCCTGGGAGCCAACACATCCCTTTTAATGACTCAGCAACTCTGCATCTTTTTCAAGCATTGAGTTTTCCATTTGGAGTCAATTTTCTTTGCACTCACATCCTATGTTTGAAAACCCAACACTTGGCAAGAGACGTTAGCCAGAGGGTGGCTATAGACACTAAAAATGGGTGGGGAAGGATGTCTGATGGAGCAAGACTTTCAGACTGGCCAGTTCCATAGGGGAAAATTGATATAAAGACATCCCTGACTTCCCTCTTCAATCACATGACCGGTGACTCAGGTGATCAAGGGCTGCGTGGCCATGGGGTCCTGCTTTCTCCACACCACCCACCCCCTCCTTGGCCATGGGATCATTGTCTACCAGTCCCAGCTGTGCTTCTCACTTTTTGCACCTCTCTGTTTCAGGACCCCGAATATTGATCGACTTGCAAGGGAAGGTGTGCGTCTGACCCAGCATCTAGCTGCTGCTTCCGTCTGCACCCCGAGCCGGGCAGCCTTCTTAACGGGCAGATACCCCATCCGATCAGGTTTTTAAATACTTAATCTTATAATAATAAGACTATCAGTAAATGTAGCTGTTTCCCCTCCTTTGCTCAGACCTTACCATCCTCACAAGTGGGTTCAGAAGAAGGCTTGGATCTTGGGGTGGTATGTTCCTGGTGAATTGGGGTCCCCATGTTAGGTAGCCGAATTGGGACAGACCCCTCAATCTGCTCATCACACAGCTCATAGCAGTCATTTCCAATCTCATGGATGGCTCCTTCCATTGACGTATAGCAGGGCCACAAGATAACTAAATGCAACATGCTTCTTCACTTCATCAGCAAAGCTCACCATGTGCTGGGATTTGTCCTGTTCTTCACCTTCACAGTTTGCTCTCTGTGTTAGGATTTTTCCAGCCATAAGCAGCCGAAAACTCAAGACAGTGTCTGTATTAGTTTCCTATCGCTGCTATAACAAATACCATAAACTTATTGATTTAAAATACCACAATGTTATTTTCTTACAGTTTTGGAACAAGGTCAGAAGACTGAAACCAAGGTGATGGCAGGTTTCAGGGGAGAATCTGTTTTCTTGCCTTATCCAGCTTTTAGATATCACCTGCATTCATTGGCTCATGACCATTTCCTCCATCTTCACATCTCTCTCCACCTCTGCTTTCATTGTCACATCTCCTTCTCTGACTCTAACCCTCCTGCCTCCCTCTTATGAGGATGCTTGTGAACCCATTAGTCCCACCCAGTTACTCTAGGATAATCTCCCATCTCAGAATCCTTTAACTTAATCACACCTGAAAAGTCCCTGTTGCCACATAAAGCAGCATAATCACAAGTTTTTGGGATAGAGATGTTGTCCTCTTGGAGATGGCATTATCCAGCCTATGCAGTGTCTGAAGCAAAGAAACATAAATGGGGGATTGGGGACAGGTAGCTATTAGTCTGTGTAACTGAAATGCTCAGGTTTGGTTCTAGCACTGGGCATGGTTGGCTACCTGGAGATTCAAGGATGACCCACCTCTCCACCTTGGTCTGTCTTGGTTTGGCTTTGTTCCCAGGGAAAGCCCTTCCTCCATGGTGGTGGATGGTCACCAGCTAATAAAGGGTTATTTATTTGCCTACTTAAAGTCATGGGGGAAAGGTGAGCTTATCCACTCTGTGACCTGATCCTCAGAATCAAGTCCCTTAGAATAAACTGGGGTGCATGCACCTCTATCCACTACTCTCTGTGGCCCCAAGCCTCCCACTTACTGTCCATGGCTTAGTTCCACCCAAACCCCATGGCCCAGGAGTGGAGACCAGGAGGTTCCAAAGAAACCAGTCATTGCCGTAGAAAGGGAAATTGACCTCTGGGTGGGTACAGGCAATGGATTCCCCTCAATGTTTCCCCTGGGATCTTCTGTCTACAATGCCCATCACTGAAAACAAAAATAAAAACGCTGGTATGGAGCACTGAACAAGGTTCTACAATTAAAAAAAAAAAAGATACCTTGGGTTATCTGTTTTTATGCCAAAGCCTAGACATGTAAAGGAAGATGAGCTAGAGTTTAGAGCTTTCATTTCACATTGTTTCCCTTTGTTGCTACATTCAGGGATGGCGTCGGAAACTGAAGCCCAAGTGTTACTTTGGACAGCTGCCTCTGGGGGACTGCCTCCCAATGAAACCACCTTCGCCAAGATACTGCAACGGCAAGGCTATGCCACAGGGCTGGTGGGTAGGTACCCAACTGCTATGGTTACTATTTGCCATTGCATTCCAAATATACGCTAGCAAAGGGAGTTATTACCAACCCCCCACTCAAACATGACTAGGGCAAGTGATACCATGGTGGAAAGAGCATTTAGAAACTTCTGAAAGTTATATAAAGAGTGGGTACATGCATTCTTTTTAAAAAACAGTTTTATTGGGATATAGTCACAAACCCTACAATCATCTGCAGTGTACAGTCAATTGTTCACAGTACCATCATATAGTTGTGCGTTCATCACCACAATCAATTTTTGAACATTTTCCTTACTCCAAAAAATAAAAAAAAGTAAAAATAAAAGTAAAAACAAATACCTAAAATGAAGAATTGCTTTTAAAGAAAGATTTTTTAAAGTGCAGAGAGGGGCATGGGAAATTATTCAGAGACTTTTAGTGCTTAGCTAATTTTGCTGATTTTTTAAAACACAGTTTTATTGAGATATATTCACATACCCTACAATCATCCACAGTGTACAGTCAGTTATTCACAGTGCCATCATATAGTTGTGCATTCATCACCAGAATCAATTCTTGAACATTTTCCTTACTCCAAAAGAAATAAAAATAAAAGTAAAAAAGAATATCTAAAACATTCGTCCCCCATCCCATCCCATTCTTCATTTAGTTCTTGTACATGCATTCTTACTGAAAAGAAATTGATCCCAATGGATGTCTTCCAGTGGATTACTCCTGAATTGTAACATGGGGTATTTATATATCAGTACTTAAAATTGTGATAGTTTAATTAAACTTTGAATGTCAATCTAAGGAACAAAACACTATTGGATTGTAAAACAATGTAGCTTATAAGGGGTGACAGTGTGATTGTGAAAACCTTGTGGATCACACTCCCTTTATCCAGTGTATGAATAGATGAGTAGAAAAATGGGGACAAAACCTAAATGAAAAATAGGGTGGTATAGAGGGGTGATTTGGGTGTTCTTTTTTTATTCTTATTCTGATTCTTTCTGGTGTAAGGAAAATGTTCAAAAATAGATTGGGGTGATGAATGCACAGCTATATGATGGTACCATGAACAGTTGACTGTACACCATGGATGATTGTATGATGGTATGTCAATATATCTCAATAAAACTGAATTTAAAAAAAAAACACTATTGGATCTATACCAGTATGTCATCAAGTCACCAATTAGACTGATGTTCTAGGCATTTAAATGGAATTATGCAACTATAACCTGTATAAAAATTAACTAAAAATATAGAATTCCAACACAAAGACATAAAAAACTAGTGTGTAGGAAAAAAAGGTGCCCAAAGTTTATATCTCCAATGAAAATGTGCTGATCTAATACTCCATTCATTTGATTTATAAAGTTTGAAAGTATTTGCTTGGCTTCATCAGATCACCTAATATGTTTCCAGGGCTATACTAGAATTATAAAGAATAGCAAAAGTGTAGAAGAAATGTCCCCTGCCCTTAAGAAGCTTCAGGTTCCAAGAAAATAACATGGAAGGGTCAGAGCCCCGAGGCTGACCTAGTGCATCTTAAAAGGCTGCAGAAACTGGCAGCAGCCTTTTGAGTTTTCTTGGGAGGAAGTTTTCTTGGGAGATTGCACCTAAGATCGTAAAGGATCAATGGACAAGGCATTGAAGTAGATGAGCTGGAATGCTCTTGAAAATTGAGGAAACAACATGAGCAAATGAGAGGCTGTCCAGATTCAGGAGAGCTCAGGGAAAGCAGCTTTTCTCTGGGAACAGTAAGATGTAACTTTGGCAGGAGAAGAGTGGTGATTAAAAGGGGCCTTGGCTTGCTTCCAAGCCAACAAGTTCTGGTTTAAATTAGGAAGTCACCGGGTGCTTTGAGCAGCTGAAGGATAGAAGGGGATAAGGCTAGTGTGATACCTGGGAGGCAGAGAGAGTTTTCCTGATACAGTGAGTGGCTTGTAGAAGTGATGCCAGTTGGAGAAAATGAGCGTGTGGTATAAAGCAGCAACTGTGGACACAGAAAGCATCAAGTTCTGAATTTTAAAGTTGAAAACATGACTCTCATGAAAAGATAAAGTGACTTATCAATGAGGGACTAGCAGGATGATGAATGTGGCAAAAAGGAGTTTAGGAGAGTATAGAATTGCATTGTACTGAAAACAAGTTTTGTAGTGGTTAAAGAATATATCATCTATGAGAGAAAGAATGTTCGTAGGAGATTGCAAAGTTAGATACAAAATGGGTTAATGTTCTACAGACGATAAAACCATAATCTTGTGGTAGCTTTCCTATGAGACTTCATTCATTTGCAATATACAGGTCTTCTTCTACAGGCTAAATCTAACTTCTTATCTGAATTCATAGTAAATATTAAGTCAAATCAAGGCACTTCCTGAGAGCAGTGTTTCTCAAAGTGTGGTCCCCAGGTCAGCAAGCTCCATCATCACCTAGGGACTTGTTAGAGATGCAAATTCTCGCGGTCACTCCAGGTTTGCTGAACTTCTAGGATCTCTGACGTGGGGCCTTAAGTCTGTCTTTTCATAAGCCCACAGGTGATTTTGATACCCACTCAAAGTTTGATGGACACTGCCCTAAAAAAACCATCATCCTTGACTGTTAAACAATCATCCCCTATGATGCATGAAAGGCATGCAGTCATCATTTTGCTTTTTCCCCCCATGTTGGGTAATTCTTCTTAATAAAGATAAAATCTAAAAGAGATTATGATGAGAGGCAGGGGGAATTTAAATATGCTTGTGTAAAGGACGTGATGAGGAAAGAATTGAATGTCAGGATGTCTCCAATTGTAGGAACAGTAGTGGGGGAGTTTCAAATGGATTCCACCAGAGGTAGAAAATCCATCCTAGCATCCTTAAGGAAAAAGAAAAGGCAGTCTTTTAATTCCATAAAAAGTTACTGAGCCTAGGGCATAATGTTAGAAAACCATCTTCCATTTTTGGACAGGTGTCCTTTCAGACCCTCAGGATCTTCCTCTGTAAAGGAAGACAATGGTTGATATCCATCTCAGAAAGATGTCAGAAAGTGCAAGTGCCACAATGCATGTGAAATGGCTTGCAAAAATAAAAACTGATCACATATCATGCAAATGGAAAGGTAACCACTACTCTGAGTCCCGACTCCCCTTATAATATAAATCAGATACTAAATCAGTTGCATGTTTATGCTGAGAATCAGTGTGGACCCCATTGACCAAGATGAACATATTTCACATAAAGAGTCAAATGAGTAGAATAAGATGTTTAATGTGTTTTTTTTTAAATGGAACCCTAAACCACGAGCTTTTGCCCATTGCAACGCAGTGTGCACATCTTCCTGCTAACTTTGCTCGGTTAGTGGCTAGCGATCTATGGCTCGCCATAACCAGAACTTCCGCAAGCCACCCAACGGAATCAGAGAACTTTGTCGGAAGCTCATCAAACATCCTATCATCGTTCCTCATGTAGCAAAGGATTTTCTTGGCTTAACCATTTGATAAACACCATTCAAATGTTTTGTCTCCTTCAACTCTTCCTTCCGTGCCCAGGGAAGTGGCATCTGGGCGTGAGCTGTGAAACCCGCGGTGACCACTGCCATCACCCTCTCAACCACGGATTTGACTATTTCTACGGCATGCCTCTGACGTTGCTCCTCGACTGTGGAACCAGGCACAGTCAGATATGCCGAGCCCAGAGAGCTGAGCATTGGTTTTACACACGGATGCTAAGCCTTCTGCTGCTCCTCCTGACCCTTGGCAAGCTCGTGCGTATTCTCCCCATCCCGTGGAAGGTCATCACCTGCTTTGCCGTTTGCGTGCTCCTCTATTTCATCTCCTGGTACTCCAGCTACGGATGTTTGAGGCACTGGAACTGCATCCTGATGAGAAACCACCAAGCGTGTGAGCAGTCGATGGCGTTAGAGAGAACCACCCATCTCATCCTGAGGGAAGCGCTGTCATTTATTGAAAGGTAGCAACCGACACCATGAATTCTGATTATTATTTGGGAAAGCAGAGAAGGAACCTCAGAGAATGTTTCATTTTCTTTTCTCTTTGTTTTTACTTAGACAAGACAACTCTTCATCGGTGTTTTCCAGTTGACAGCCATTAAGATGCGATTGATTTAAGATACACCCTAATTTCAGAGAGCTTAGAAACTTTTTTTTGCCACGATGGTGACACTTTTTTTTATAAACACCTGGAAATTTTCAGTCTTTCCCACACGTCTTCTCAAGACAGCTCATGTGGGAGGGAGGTCCTGGGAGGGTGAGAATATTGGGAAAATGCTTTCCTACAATGCCTCATGTTTCTTTCCATTAGAATGAAATTCAGTGAATGTAATCCCTCATCTCTCCACCTTTTACTCACTCCAGGGAGAGTGAAGGCACTTCTTTGATTGGTAAAATTGAGAAGAATAAGCTGGGCTTGCTTGGCTCAACAATCCTGTCCACTTGAGAAACCAGAATGCCCATAGATAGCAAGTTTTCTGTACTGTGAGTTTAATCATAAAGTTTCTGCCCTTGTCAGAGAAAGCCTGAAGTGGTTCAGCATTTTCTGTAAGCTGGTGTGTATGTTTGTCTAGTTTTGATGTTCAGTGAGCAAGCTCATTTGGCTCTCAATCTAGGCTATATCCTTCAATCTAGCTTATATCAGTATAAAAGTGAGATTTCACCTTCCATCTACCTCTCTTACATTATTTTTCAATAGTCTCAGAATTCAGGTGAGAAATAAGAAGCTATTTAGTGCTTAATCTACACTCAAAATATTTCATTTCTTTCTTCTCAGTGAGCCATTTTATTTCTGATTGTAGTTCTTTGCATGATACCAAACACAACTAATATTCACCTGGCTTGATTCTGTCTGAATGGTCCCTGACGCATCTTGGAAATTGACTGATGAAAACATAGGAACATCCTGGATCATTCAAACTTCATCAGAGTCTAGAGTTGCCATTTGGATCAGTCATTTCCACCAACTGATGATGTTAGAAAACCTTCTTCCATTTCTGGACAGGTGTCCTTTCAGACCCTCAGGATCTTCCTCTGTAAAGGAAGGCAATAGTTGAGCATGGTTTTTCTTAAGAATAACAGAAAATATAATGGCATGCATGCTTCTAGATTCAAAATTATGAACTATTTTTTTTCCTAATTTGAAAAAATCCCATCTTGTATTTTTAAAATGATTTTTTTTTTAAAAAAAAAGATTATCTTCAAGTGTACATCATATCACCTGGAGGTGCAGATGGCAATAGGTAGATAATTACATTTTAAAATAATACAAGATGTGTTTACCAAAAAGATACTCAAATCTGCTCTTCTAAATTATTTTTTCCTGTAAAATTGTGCATTTATTTCTTAAAGAGGAATTATATGTACTATGTTCTTTGAAATTCAGAGGTTCAGAAGCAAGCATAGTGAAATATCTCCATTCTCAGCCACACATTCGCCATTCCAGAGGCAACACATTTATCAGTTTCATGAGAATATTACAAGAGATACTTTATGCATAATTAAGCAATTACATATAAATATCCTTCCCTACTCCCAATGTTATTTTTAAAGTGTTAACGCTGTTGGGGATTCTTTAATGTGCTTGGTAATTCTGTATCATTTTTGCTCATAATTTGTTTGAAAGTTTACCATTGAATTGGATTCACAGATACCTTGAATCTGAAGTTCAAGTAAATATGTTGAAACTGTAGTCATTTTTTTCTGTAGAAATAATCTGCAAAAAAGTTGCAATTTCTTTAATGATGACATTCTTGTGCCAACATCACATGAAGAAATGTGCAGGTATCATTCAATAAAAGGCATTCCCTCCTCACGGAGTACTTTTTTTTTTCCACACTGGTGCATTTTCCCAATCATACACCTCCTCCTAAGCTATGCATCCTCATAGAAAGGAATGCTCAGTTCCCACAATTTGTGGTGTGTTCTGCCAGCTCGATTGACATTCATTTTTCATAAGTTGCTTATAATTTCAGAGCCTCATGTCAAGAAGATATTAGGAAGCATGAGGATAGAGATCCCAAGAAATGGGTTTTAAGAGTATTGAACTATTTAACCACCTGGATAATTTACCGTTAATGTCTATCCAAGTATTGAACTTGGTCCATTTTCTTGCAGATGCTGTCTCCTTGAGTTCACTCGAGTAATCAAACTCCAGGAATCTATACATACAGACACAAAGAGGAAAGGGTTTTGCAATTAGATTTGACCTATTATCATTGGATCTTAAGAATCTTCCAAGAAAAAAGTAACCTATTTAAGAATACATATGTTCTAGCTGAAGTTCTTTTAGAGAAAGTGGTTTCCAGCTTGCTAAAACCATTTTTTAAATAGAATGCTTAATGATCTTATGTCTGGATTCTCCTTTTCAGAAACAAGCAGAGACCTTTCCTCTTTTTCCTTTCACTTTTGCAAGTTCACGCGCCTCTTCCAACAACAGACAACTTTCTCGGGAGAAGCCGACATGGCTTATATGGAGATAATGTGGAGGAAATGGACTGGATTGTGGGTGAGTTCCCCCAAATGCCACCAAACTCAACATGCATCTTCAGTGAAGCTCATCAAACTCAACATGCTAAACTGTTAGATCGACACTGAACAGCTTCTGAAAACCATTAGCTTGCAGGTCAGCAGGAAAGCAAACATGTCCAGTCCAGTTTGTTGAATGCAACATTCAACCCTTTGTGGACATATAAATAAAGATACAAAGGAATGCTATTGCCCAACACAGTTCCACAATTGACCCTCCTGGCTGCCCTCTTCACTTTATTCCTTGATTTCCTTCTGTAGGCAAAGTTCTCGATATCCTTGACAGGGAAGGCTTGACCAAGGACACACTTGTGTATTTTGCCTCGGATCATGGCGCGTTTTTGGAGGCTAGTTTAGAAGACACGCTACTTGGGGGCTGGAATGGAATCTACAAAGGTAGGGGAATTCCACAGTGCTTTAATGAAAAACCTGTTTTGGAATATTTGCCACAGGAATTCCTTTTTTTTTTTTAGTTTAAATATGTAATATACCCTAAGATAAATGGATGTCTGGGTTTGAGCAGATGATCTGATTTTCACAAAAGGAGAAGACTGTGGATCTTATACAGAAAGGGGTGAGTTGTAAGAGGACCTTGGGCAGAATTTTAAAACAGACCATGAGCAGTTATTTTGGGAACTTTTATCTGGAAAAAGCACTAATGACCTCATGTTCTCTAATTTCCCCCAGAGCACTATTTCCTTTTATGGTAGGCTTCCCAGGCTGGTAGATGGGAGGCATGTCACACATGTAGCATTTGACAGCCTTTGTGAGGAAATCCATGTGAACAAGATGAGTAGATATGGTTTGTGCAAGGGAACAGTAAACATTTATAAAGGTTTGCACAATTATACAAAAGTGCTAATGTTGCCATCCTGGTTGAGACTTTCTTGGAAGTGTGTTACTGGGTTGTGCTTGTGTCCTTCTTCGGTTCAGCATTTTCAAGAGCTTATGTTCTTTATATCAAAATAATAATATATGCTCAAATTTAAATCTTTCAAAAGCCTTATCATTAAAAAGGGTATTTTTGTGTTCCTAGCTTTTTCTGACACCCTGCCCCCCTCAACTACCCTGACCCAACTCAACCCCAAGAGACAGCTCCTTACACATTAGCCATTGGCTTCCTACCATGCACGATGATGACTCTCTTTTCCTTTATCCTCTCTTCCCTTCCCCCCAAATCCATATGTACTTAGATCAAATTTTTAACTTAACTCCATATTCAAAGATTTTGTCTTTCTGACTACTTAAATAATGTCCGCTCCTTACAAAAGTGGTTTTCCTTGATTTTATATCTTTCCTTGTAAAACATTTTGTTTTTCCTGGAGGTTAATAATAAATTTTTTGGTCTTCTGTGACTGCTCCCCTCTCCCCCAACCCAGTTGAGCTGCCCCATTCTTTCAAACCGCCCTGTATATTCCCTCCCCATGTAATTTTCCCCATGATCAGGCATGTCAGATCATCAACCTGTTCCTTTTTATTTTTATTAAACCTTTTTCGATCTGGACTGTGGCTCCCAGCCTGGATATCCCCCAGTATCTTCATCCTAGAGACAACTTTCACTGCTTTATTACCTTCTTTCCTGAATCCATAGCTTCTTTTTTCCTGGTTCCTTGCTGTTTTAAGTGGAGACCATCTTTCAATCTCTTTCCAGTAAAGGATGAATCTGAGGTAATTATTTTTAGATTCTCCACATCTGGAAATGCTGTGGCTCTACTCTCACACTTGACTGATGGTTTGGCCAGATATCGATTTCTCCATAGAGAATACTTCTCCAAATTTTGCAGGCATTGACAGCCATTACTTCTGGCTTCAAATAGGCAGTGAAAAGTTGAATGATGTCCTGCTTCCCAGGACTTTGTATGTTACATCCCTTGTCTTTCTGCAAACTTTGAGGGTCTTCTCCAAGAGTTCAGTAATCTCACTATGTAGACCCTTCTTTTCAGCCTTTCCCCCTCAACCAGGGACTCAGTGGCCCTTTCAACCTGGAAAATGGTGTCTTTTATAAATTGTCTCCAAATCATCCCCTCTGATTTCTCCATTCTCTCTTTTAGGAATTAGTCTGATTTTAGAGCTACTTCTAGACTCATGCTCCAATTTTCCCATTCAATCCCTTTCTCATTTTGTTCTCCTTTCTGGGAGATTTTGTTGACTTTCATAAACATTAAAAATAGTAATAATTCTAATTTCTAAGAGAGCTCACAAATTGTTCCATTTTTAGAGAATCTTGTCACTATCTCACTGAGAATAAGAAGTATGTATTTTTAAAGCTTTCCTCTTCTCCCCAGTTATTTCTTTTCTGTCTTTTAAGTCAATGGCTTTAGTTTCTCCAGGGAAGAATTTTTCCCATCTCCTGAAGACGGATGGAGGAAGGGTGTGTGGTATCACATTTGACAATGCAGAATTCTATGGAATCACCCAGTTTTCCACCCAGCATCTTCCCTGGCTCTCACTCATGCTGCTAAAACCTTCTTCATTTGCTGTCTCTGAAAATCCCTTTCCTGTGTCCTGTTAGGGAGGCAATGAGGAGGCATGTGACTATGTGGGTATAGGGCCACTGTGGCTATACTTGTTTCTTACGCAGCCTTGCCAACCATCACATGATATTCTCTACTGTATATCTCTCCTCCAATATTTGTGGTTCCTAAATGTTCTAGAGCCCTTTCAGGGTTTTATGAGAAAAATTGGCTGGAATACTCTACGCATAGGATTATATGATTATATACATATATATATATAGTGTGTGTGTATATATATACACATATACATATATACATATATGTATTTTTTCTTCTTATCATCTTAATGACTAGAGACTACTTGCCTTAACATTAATTAATATTTAAATAAACATATACAGAAATAGTTGAATAAACACACACATATATAGATATACATATATATATTTTTCTTCTTATCATCTTAATAACTAGGGAATACTTACCTTAACATTAATTAATATTTAAATAAATATATACAGCAATAGTTGAATTAGTTAAATAAACATACACATATATAGATATACATATATATATATTTTCCTTCTTATCATCTTAATAACTAGGGAATACTTACCTTAATGTTAATTAATATTTAAATAAACATATACAGAAATAGTTGAATTAGTTAAAGATACACATATATACATATATATATATATATTTTTTTTCTTCTTATTTTAATAACTAGGGAATTCTTGCCTTAACATTAATTAATACTTAAATAAACATACACAGCATTAGTTGAATGTGTACAAATTTAGCAGTATGGTATGGTTTCTAAGATAAGCCAATTCAATATTAGGTTTCAATGATCAATATTTGTTAGACAACTGAGAGAATGGGGGGCATAAGTTCAATTCTTTTTTTCACTGGCTAGGCAATGGCGTTCAGTGCTTCATGTCACATTTTAAGAGAGATATTAAAAATTAGACTTCGTCCTCAGACCTGGACTGGTTGTCAAGCCAATGTATGGGGGATGGTTGAGGAACACAGAGAAGAGGGATTTTGGAGATTAACCCTTCATCCTTTCCCAATGCCATTCACATGGCACCTACCACAGGCAAACGTGTGCTAAAATACAAGCTGAGTGAAGATCCAGGCTTTGGGGAGGAAAAGTGGAGTGAGCTAAACTGCATCCCCATCAAGACAGATCTGGGTCCTAACTGTGAGTTCCTGCAAAGGTGGCCTTATTTGGAAATAGGGTCTTTGAAGATGTGATCGCGTTAAGATGAGGCCAAAGTTGCTTAGCGTGGGCTCTCAAGCCAATGACTGGAGCCCTCAAAAGAAGAGGAAATTTGGACACAAACAGACAGATGCAGAGGGAGGAAAGCCATGTGAAGACAGAGGCAGAGAGTGTCGTGATCAAGACACAAACCAAGGGACGCCCAGGACAGCCCGCAAACACCAGGAGCTGGAAGATGCAGCCTCTGGAGCAGCATAACCCTGCCCACAGCTTGATGTCGGACTTTTTGCCTTCAGAATGTCAGAGAATACATTTCTTTCATTTTAAGACACCCAGTTTGTGGAGCCGCAGGAAACCCATACAAGGAAGGCTAAAGCCATTTTGGCTGGCTTTGAAGAACACATGAGAACCGATTCAAGAAATCCAGAGAGATGACGTCAGATCAATTCAGGATCAAGCTCTCTGTAAATTGAGGTTTCCATCCCCAGGATGGAATATCAGCAGGGCCTGTGAATTTTCTATTGCTCATGAGACTCAAATAATGGCTGGCTGGTTAAATCCCCCAGGGCATTTGCTAGAGGAAAATGTCTGGAGTAGATGGTGTAAAAGTCCTTTGGAAAACCCCAAGGTTCTATGAGTCCACAAAAGGAGAAAGGGTGGATATAGAATATCAATAGCAACTATACAAATATCCAGATATTCAGATGTCTGTTCCTAGAGTGGCCAAACCCCTGCCTCGAAGATGACTCCTGCCGGGAGATTGTTGAACAGAAAATGAGAGGAAATACAGCTTCCAAGATGCAGGGTCCCAACCAAGCAAGATGGTAGTGCCTACCAAGCTAGCAAACCATGAGCTGGAAATGAATGCACACCACCTGAAAAGCAAAGGACACACGTTGGCTCTTGACAAAAGGGACAAACACATCAAAACATCTAGACTTGCTTATTTCCCTCAAAGTTTCAAAATCTAAGAAATCTGGAACTCCTGAAATCGTCAACCAAATTCAAACTCAAATGAATATCCCTGATAATAATATGGGCTGGATTATTCCAGAAGGTCAGTGTTTTACTGTAGGAAATGATGTAATGTGAATTTGCAAATCAGAGAGATGGAAGGTTCCGGATGCTTTATTATTATTATAATTATTAAACTAATAAAAGGTTCTCAGATGTCCCCAAAGGGGCATTTGCATTCACATTGCATATATTTAGCAAATCTGTTCTTGGGTATTTGGGCAATTCACTCAACTTGCAGAAGCAAAGAGAAGCCAAGTGTCTGAAAACACTTTCCTTCATCACTGGGAGCTAGACTAGTCAAGATGAACATCTGTTGTCCTAAAACTGGTCCTAAGGTTCATTTCTTGGTGGAATTCATCCTCTCCTTATTCGCCCTTGCTCCTGACAAGAAGAGACAGGTGATATGGAGTCCTAATCCCTCAGTACTTGAGTACCTACAATGGTGGAATGAAACCCAGGGACCAGTTGATTCAATTTGTTGTATTGCAAAGGACAACTGCAGAATTTAGCTGGAGGGTTCATGTCTTTGAAACGATATCCTTGGATATGGTTGATTCTGGGTTTGTGACTGTTTAAATTTTAGAGTTTTGGGTGTTTTCCATTTACTTTGAGATGTTTTCTCAACTGTCGTTTTTCCAAGCTTTAAGGAGGGACCACAGTGAGGAGATCCTTGGAAGGAACCAAGCCCTTGGGGATGCTGTCTCATCCACCTCCCTGTTCTTGACTCTCCTTGGAAAAAGAAATGTCACCTTGCACTCTGCCCCCTCCCAGTATATGGAGGTGGTAGTATATGGAGGTGTGTAAGGAGGAGAAAGCCAGAAGTGATGACTGTCTGCTGGAGGCACCACCTTTCCAACCTGTAGCCCACTGACTTAATTTGCCACAGCTGCTATGACAAATACCACACACTGGTTTTGGCTAAACAACAGGAACTCATGGACTCATGGTTTTGAGGCTAGAAGAAGTCCAAAATCAAGATCTCACCAAGGCTTGCTTTCTCCTGGAGTCTGTAGCATTCTGGTGTACTTGGAGTTCCTTGGCTTGGAACTCTCCCTCCCATCACGTGGACTGTCCTCTCCTTTCTGGCTTTTGTAACATTCAGGTTCTCATTATAAGGCCTCCAGTAGTCCAGATTAAGCCCCACCTTGGTGTTGGTGGCCACATCTAAATAGGACCTTCGAAGACCCTATTTACAAATAAGTCCACAGCATGGCCCACTTTAACAGATTCAAAGATCCTATGCACAAATGGGTACAGATTAAGACTCTGTCTTTCCTGGGGGCATGATGTAACCTACCACCCTCCATATACTAAACACTGGGCTGTTGCAGGATGAAGGAAGAAGCAAACAGGTTGGGAAACCCTTGGATGTCGTGAGGGGAAACCAAGGCTGCCAGGTAGCCACAATGCACAGTGGACATGTTTCCACCAAAGTATCACAAAGGGCTTGCTGGGGCTTGCATGGGGAAAGAAGAACACAGAGCAGGGTGATTCTGCCCTCCCCCCCAGAGCACATTGGAACATCTGCAGACATTTTTGGTTTCCATATCTGAGGATGCTCCTGGCATCTAGTAGGTGGAGGCCACAAGGGCTGTTCAACATCCTACAGTGTCCAGGATGGCCCCTGTGACAAAGAACAACCCAGCCCCAAATGACAGTGAGGGCAAGGTTTAGTATCTATCTCTCTATCTCTCTATCTATCTCTCTATCTCTCTATCTCTCTATCTCTCTATCTACCTACCCATCCATCCATCCATCCATCCATCTATCCATATAACCATCCATCCATCAATCTCTATCCATCTATCTAATCTATCTATATCTATCTATCTATCTATCTATCTATCTATCTATCTACCTATCTATCTATCCATTCATCCATCAATCAATGCATGTAACTATCCATCCATCCATCTCTATCTATGTATCTATCTATCCATTCATCTATTTTCCATATAACTATCCATCCATATCTGTCTATCCACCTATCTATCTATTGTCTAACTATCCATCCATCCATCGATCAATATCTATCTATCCACCTATCTATCCATATAACTCTCCATCCATCCATCTCTATCTAAGTATCTACCTATCTATTCATTCATCTATCTTCCATATTACTATCCATCCATATCTATATATCTATCCACCTATTTATCTATCTATCCATCGAATTATCCATGCGTCTATCAATCTCTATCCATCTATCTATCCACCTATCTATCTAGATAACTGTCCATCCATCCATCCATCAACCTCTATGTATCTATGTATCTATCTATCCATCAATCAATGCACTTAACTATCCATCCATCCATCCAACTCTATATATCTATGTATCTATCTATTCATTCATCTATTTCCATATAACTATCCATCCATATCTATCTATTCACCTATTTATCTATCTATCCATCTAACTATCCATCCATCTATCAATCTCTATCAGTCTGTCTATCCACCTATCTATCCACATAACTATCCATGCATCCATTAATCTCTATCTATCTATTCATCCATCTATTTATCCATATAACTATCCATTCGTATCTATCTATCTACCTATCTATCTACCTATCTATCTATCTATCTACCTATCTATCTATCTATCTATCTATTGTCTATTATCTATCTTTGGCAGTGGTCTGCAATTGGAGGGTATTTTGCTCCCTAGGGGTCACTTGGCAATGTTTGAAGTGATTTTCTGGGTCACAACTCAGAAGGGGGCTACTAACATCTAATGTGTGGAGACTGGGAATGCTGCTCCACACCCTACAATGACCATGGTGTCCCCACCACAAATAACAACTCCACCCAAATATCAATAATCCTGAGGTGGGAAACCATGAAATAAAGTGTATGCATGGAGATCTTCTTTGGAGAGCTGCAGAATTTTAAAATCAGCTTTAGTATAATTGTGATTTCTTGTTTTGTTTTCTGTCAAATAAGTCAACTTTAAATCTCTCAGTGGCTGAGAGATTCCAAATGGAGTCGAGAGGTCACTCTGGTGGACATTCTTATGCACTATATAGATAACACCTCTTAGGCTTTAATGTATTGGAATAGCTAGAAGTAAATACCTGAAACTACCAAACTCCAGCACAGCAGTCTGGACTCCTGAAGACAATTATATAATAATGTAGATTACAAGGGGTGACAGTATGATTGTGAAGACCTTGTGGATCACACCCCCTTTATCTAGTGTATGGATGAGTGGAGGAATGGGGATAAAAACTAAAGGACAAATGGGGTGGGATGGGGGGATGATTTGGGTGTTTTTTTTTTCACTTTTATTTTTTATTCTTGTTCTGGTTCTTTCTGATGTAAGGAAAATGTTCAGAGATAGATTGTGGTGATGAACGCATAACTATGTTATCATACTGTGGACAGTGGATTGTATATCATGGATGATTGTATGGTGTGTGAATGTATTTCAATAAAACTGAATTTAATAAAAAAAAAAAAAAAGACATTGCCAAAAAAAAAAAAAAAAAAACCTCTGATACTAATGCAACAATCCACACCATTATATCCTCAAAACTTGATTTTTTTTACAGTGATGTATTACAGGATCATTAAGATTTCTACCAACTTAAATACCCTGTGACAATATATCCAAAAAGTGACTTAAATTATTTTTGCTGATGACTGTTTTTATTCAAGGTGGAAAAGGCATGGGAGGCTGGGAAGGTGGGATCCGCGTCCCAGGAATATTCTGGTGGCCTGGGGTGCTGCCGGCTGGCCGAGTGATCGATGAGCCCACAAGCCTGATGGACGTCTACCCCACCGTGGTCCAGCTGGGAGGTGGCCAGGTGCCCCGGGACAGGTACTTGTGAGATAAGTTCACCAGTCTCCCAATCTCTGAGAGTTGTCCTATCATTTTTTAACAGATAGAAGGAAAAAAAAAAAAAAGAATGTTAGAATTTTTTTTTTAAACCCTCTTTCTCCAATACAGTGGAAAAGCATAATTTATAATGCTGGTGGATATTTAACAGAATTGCCTGTGAAGTCAAGAATGAGGAAATGATACCATCTCTCAACCACTGCATCATATAGAAGTTTTAGCTAAAACAACACAATGACAAAGAGAAAAGTTATAAGAACGGGAAAGGAATTAGAAAAACCAGAATATCACTCAGAAATGATATGGCCACATAAGTATCCAAGAGAATCTATAGACACAATATTAAAACTATCAAGAGAATTTAGCAAGATTATTGAATACAAGATCAATAGATAAAGATAATCAACATTGACATGCAAGACCAAACGGTCAAACCTGTAATTCTGAAGAGACCATTTATAATAGGCAAATAAACTCGAATGTTCTTGGAAGGAAGTTATCAAATAATAGGCAAAACTTTTAAAGAGAAATTTTAAAGCTTTTATCATAAAAATGAGATTGTCATATTCATCAACAGAAGACTCAGTATTGTAAGGATGATACTTCCCTCTTAATTAATCTATAAATTCAATGTAATTGCAATCTACACCCATATGCAGATGCTCTACTCCACACCCATATATATGTTTTATATATGGATAAAACAGATGCTCACAGGCAGATATTCAAATGCATACAAAAGAGTCAAGAGCCAAGAATAGCCTCAACAATCTGAAGAATGAAGGTTTATGGAAACATAGCCATGAAACTTTGTGGTATTGGTTCAGGAATAGATAGGCAAATGGAATAAGTTGGAGAGCCTGAGAGAAAGGGGTTTTGAATCTAACAGAAGTGGTGTTATGGAAGACAGCCCCTAGTTCAAAAATGATTGAGGATTTCCAAATGGAGACAGCAGAGCTCTCAGTCTGAGCAGGGTCCTTGTGACCACTCAGCATGCACGTGACCACTCAGCATGCACGTCCATGCGGTGGCTGTGCTCTTGTGACCGGAGCATCCCTTTGCTCTCTCTCCCCAGGGTGATCGACGGGCGGGATCTGATGCCCCTCCTGCGGGGCCATGTGCCCCACTCGGGGCACGAGTTCCTGTTCCACTACTGTGGCTCACGGATGCATGCCGCTCGCTGGTACCAGCGGGAGAGTGAGTGTCTTCTTTTCCATCCCCCTTCTCTTGCCTCCGTGGACATCTAGGCAGCAGGGTAGCCTTCCACCTCAACAGGGAGGAGATGGGGGGGATGGGGGTGGCGGGATGGCTTGGGGGATGCCATCTGGTGGCATTTCCATGGGACCACAGAGGGTGCCAAGTTCAGTAGGATGCTTGGATTCCTACGGGTGCCATGTTGGTTCCCATTGGCTGATCCCAACATCGAGACAAACTCTTGAAAGCATTTGTGTCACTGCTGGGATTAACTGGGAGGGTCAGTTTAGATTCTAGAATGTTCACTTTGGCAATTCTGGTGATTTAAGGGAAACAACAGAAGAGAGACCATTTCAAATTGGAATATTCCAAAAATATCAGATTATAAGGCTGCTGTTTTCTCCCATTCTTTATGCATTTATAAGCATCACAAAATAAGGGTAAACTGATATTTTCTACTGGGGTTATTTAATAATCCCACTAAACCTGGTTATTTGTCTACTGTCTGACCAGAAACACCCAAAACAAATGGGTGGGGCATAGGGTAAATTCTATGTTTAACATATTAGGAACCACCAAACTTTTAAGTTCATTTTTAAGGCATTAGTTGCATAAGACTGAATTTCCTTTTAGAAATAGTCTTGATTTATACTTCTACCAGTGTTGTAATGGAGAGCCTGCCTCTCTGTGCCCTTGCTACCTTGAGGTATTGCTGTCTTTTTATATTTTTTCCAATTTCCTCAGGACAAGTTAAGAAGGACATCTCATAAGACTACATTTTGGATTAATCCTACTACTTTATCAGTCATTTCTGTTCTTCTCTCATGAATTGCTTTTGCTTACTCCTTGTTCATTTATCTTTGGGCATGTTTTTCTCTTCTTCTTGGATTTTCCATTCTTTCCATGCTAGAGTTTCTCAAAAGTTAGCATGCATAAGAATCACCCAAGTTGAGTGTTGAAATGCTGGATTCCAGAAAACCAAGAAGATATATTTACTCTAGGAACTAGGTCCTGAGAACTCAGGAGGCTCACCTGTGGTTGATTCACCACCTCCATTCTGTGTAGCCAAAAACCTTTTTGCACTTTTTTTTAGTATTCTGGATAAGTGAGGTTGGTGGGAGACAGAGTCCAGATAACCAAGGCATCAAGTTTACCCTGATTAGTAGGTTCTGAGGAAGGCTGGGGAGGCTGTCATATGGTTGATTCACCACCTCCATTCTGAGCAGCTAAAACTCTCTTTGCACTTCTTTTAATATTCTGGATAAGTGAGGTCAGTAGAGATAGGTTCCAGATAACTGAGGCATCATGTTTACCCTGATTAGTAGGTTTGGAGGAAGGCTGGGGAGTCTTACCCATGATTAATTCACCACCTCTATTCTGAGCAGCCAAACTCTTGGAATTTCTGCTCATTCTTGCCATGTACTGGATAAGTGAGGTTGCTGGGGCTTGGCCCCAGATAATGGAGAGGTTGCATTTACCCTGAATTGAGTCAACAGGCATTCATTGCTGCCTTGTGTGGATGTGGACATGAGAATGTCAGTCAGAACAGGGCAGAGGCACAGCCCTGACACTGCCTGAGTGGAGGAGATGAGTGTCCATGGGCTTTTGTTTCAGACCAGGAATTGCTATTGGAGGGGAAGGAACCCAGGGGAAACCTGTAGGGCAAAGCAGAGCAGAAGAAGCACTACAGACCCTGCCCTAGTTCTCAGAGGACAAACAAACCAGCAGGGGAAGTGCTTGAGGGGCAACTTGTGTAGACTTGGGTCCATGATTCATAGCTCTTGGATGGGTGGCTTCCTTACTGAGAAATTAGCTGATTTCAAGGCAATGAGAGATTGGGTTCACTAATCAAAAGCAGTCAATCCAACATTTTTCAACTACCCACACTTGCTTGATGTGCTAGAATCACCAAGATGCTTTGTGTACAATCAAGACTCATCATTTGCAGCAGTTATGTTCTATAAAGTCTCCATGAACACTGAATTACTGAATCCTGAGACATTGCTCCCAGTACAAATGCAGGGACGAGCTCCTGCAGCCTCTGGCCACAACATTTTCATCAACCAGTCAACACATCACCTTGTTTTATGTGTGCTTGTGTTTAAAGGCACCTGGTTTAAAATATGCTGCTGGTTCATTAAGGTTTGCTCATGGTCAATGGCACTAAAACTCGTGCCCGAACAGAGCCGATCTAACACACATATTTCTACATAAGGCTCACGGCAGTCGACTTGTGCTTAGGGACACTGGACAGCACTTCAGCACTGCACTTGGGGGCCGTTGTAAACAGCAAAATTATTCACAGGAAGCACAAAATTGCAAAAAATGTGGCACTAAATGGACCATGAAAAGATCACTCATTTACAGCATGAGGGTTGAAATGAGAAGACAGAGCTTTGCCTTGTTCAGTCTCAGCTGGTAACGTGCACTGGGAGAACACCCATGTCCACAACCAGTCACAAAAGGGTGTGAGCATTGATTTTGGTGTTACCAGTGAATTTTGTCAAGTGGGTGTATTTGCAAATACAGACCCTGCAAATAATGAGGATCCACTCTACTTACATGGATCAGCACAAAAGTCATGGTATGTGCTGCAAGCAACTGCACAGTGTTCTCCAGGCTGCATGAGGTCAGATGCAGTAGCAGCTCCAGGGAAGGCTGACAAGAGAGACCCAGAAGGGACCACGGGGTGTTCCAGGCTGCAGGGAGCCAGTTAGGCTGGCCTAGATGAGGAGATAAGGCAAGGGTGTGTCTTAGTTTGCCCAGCTGCTATGACAAGTAGCACACAACGGGTTGGCTTAAGCAACAAGCATTTATTCACTTATGGTTTTGCAGCCTAAAAGTCCAAAAGCAAGATATCAGCAAGGCTGTACTTTCTCTTGGGGTTGGCAGTCCTTTGTCAACCTGTGTGCGTTTCTCTGGTTCACTATGTCCTAATTTCTTCTGCTTATAAAAAAACCCGGTCATATGGATTAAGTTCCATCCTGATTCAGTTGAGCTGCTTCTAAAAATAGGATTTTCTAAGAGTCTATTCAGAAAAGAGGTCATACCTTTACTGATGCGACAGCTTCAAACATGGGTTAAGATTAAGAACATGTGTTTTTATTGGGGTGCATGCTTCAATCTACCACAGGGAGGTCTGCCCGTATTTGGGGGTGATTCCAGCAGCTCAACTTTGCAGCTCCCATCCAAAGTGTGGTTTGTCCACAGCATCACAGAACTTACCTGGAAGGGGCTGGTGCAAAATGCACAGCCCCATACGTGCAGCACCCCAAGCTGCTTCATTCTACCTGGATCTTGGGGGATACGCCCGCAAGGTCCACTCTGGAAGCTTGTTGCTCAGAGGCTGCTCGGGTTCCTCTCCCAGGTGGCCAGATCTGGAAGGCTCATTTCGAGACGCCCACCTTCCTGGAGGGCTCTGTGAGCTGCTACGTGGACAGTGCCATGTGCCCTTGCTATGGAAGCATGACCCGCCACGATCCACCATTGCTCTTTGAGCTCTCTGCTGACCCCTCAGAAGCCAAGCCCCTGTCCCCCAGCTCGGAGCCCTCCTTCCACGCTGTGGTCAGCCGCATCAAGGAAGCCACCCAGGAGCACCGGAAGACCCTCACCCCCGTTCCCCAGCAGCTCTCAGGCTCCAGCAACACGTGGAACCCATGGCCACAGCCGTGCTGTGGCACCTTTCCATTCTGCAGCTGCCAGGAGAGCCCCCTCCCTCATGCTGAGCTGTGAAGGTGGCAGGGGGCAGCCAGAGGAGGAGCAGAGAGGGGGACACAGGGGTCCCCAGCCTCTGATGCCTGCCTACTCATACATGCCCTCACTGTCATAGCTCCCTGGGGCTGCTGAAGCAACATACTGCCAACTGGGAGCCTTGACACAACAGACATTCATTGTCTGATGGTTCTGGAGCCAGAAGTCCAACATCAAGTGTAAGCACGGTCGTGCTCCCTTTGGAGGCTCCAGGGAGATTCCTCCCTGCCTCTCCCAGCTCCTGGTGGCTCCAGGTGCTCTTCGCTTGTGGCTGCATCGCTCCAAGCTCTGCCTCCATCTTCACATGGGCTTTTCTCTCTGTATCTTTTCTCTTCTTATAAAGACCCCAGACAATGGTGGATTAGAGCTCACCCTCATCCAAAAGGATCTCACCTCAATCCCATCTTCAAAGACCCTATTTCCAAATAATGTTACATGCACAGGACAATGATCAGGACTTGAATGTATCTTTTGGGGGAAACCTGTCCCCCCAAATGCAACCCATGACACTTAACAATTGTCCTCCTTTTTCCAGCTACAATTTTGGCCACAAGGTCTTCCCAAATGGTTGCGTTCCATCCTCTTGTATAAGAAGACATGAAATTTTCTTTTCTTTTTTTTGCTAATTTCTCTTGGGACCTTGGCACAGAAAAAAACTCAAGAACCAACAAATGAAACAAAATATTAAAAATTTCCAAAATAATCAAATTATCCAGTTGTAGGTTATTGACAATCCAAGGGAAAAGTAGAGGAAAGTGAGATGGTTGGAAACAAGTTGTGATACATGAGGGGAAAGGGGGCAGAAAATAAGCCTTTCAATAGCTGGAGAGGAGTGAGCTGTGTGGGTCCCCCAGGCTCCCCTCACTGGTGTCATCACACACACACACACACACACACACACACACACACACACGCGCGCGCGCGCGCGCGCACGCTTGTGCTTCTGTCTGCCTCCCATCCCGTTTTTCCCTCTCCCCCTCTGCTGATATGATTCAATTAAATCAAGGGTCCTAGTTCCTATTGTGCCTGGGGCAGAAGACTCCCCACCCAGCCTCACGATTATTTCCTGGGTCAAGGAAATCCCCAGTTGAAGCAAATAACTAGAGAACCACTTTAAAAGAAAGCTTGGTGTCAGAGTTTATGTATATAGCATTCACTGAAGTATAGAGCAAAGGTGTTTTCAGGTATTTTTAACTTAGAATAAAAAACGGGGCATCTTTTTATCCATTGAATCCTGCAGTATTTGCAGTCAGCATGGTGGACCACCATCTGTCATGCACAAAAGCCCATTGCCCTCTCGGCTCAGCCCTGTCTCCCCTCTTCTCACCCCCCTCCCAGGTCTAATCTGGACTTTTCTCAGTACCTCCGCACTTCTCTCAGTCCCCTCCACCTGCCAACCACCTTGTGTCTGGCTATCTCCTGGACAGGGCTGTACCCCCAAACTTTCAATTTCCTCCCAGCCACCCTCTTTCTACTTCACTTTGCACACAACACTGTAATTTCAAGTACAGAGCCTGTTGGCCCAACTTCAACCTCCTGCTTCTTGTAAGTTTCGCATGTAGCTGCCACAACAGATACCGTATCTAGTCACCTCCAAGTTCAGCAAAATGCCACCACCACTCTATGATCAGCTATGAGGAGGAATTCAGTAGCTTCTCATTGGAATTAATGAAATATTCACTGCAATACAACTTTCACTGGCCAATGTCAGGTACACACAGTGCAAAAAGACAGCCCATGGCTTTTGATAAGGGTTAACGTAATCATGTATTATTGTCTAGAAAGCATAATAATGTAATAATCTTAAAAGAATATATTAATGGTTTATATACAGAAAAATAATCAAATGGTGTTTGAACAACTGAATAGACAATAAGTACGTTAGATTCCTAATCTATAGCATAAACAAAAATGAACTTCAAATGATTTCAGTATCTAAAGGTAAAAAAATAGGAATTATTGGATAAAAATATAGGTGGGTAACTTTCTAATATTGGGTCAGGAGAGTTCTTCTCCATCAGAAAACACCCAGAAGCATTAATGGAAGGTTGATCAGCGTAACTAAGCATTCCAGTTTGCTAATGCTGCCATTTGCAAAACACCAGGAATGGATTGGCTTTTATAAAGGGGGTTTATTTGGTTGCACAGTTACAGTCTTAAGGCCATAAAGTGTCCAAGGTAATGCATCAACAATCAGGTACCTTCACTGGAGGATGGCCAATGGTGTCCGGAAAACCTCTGTTAGCTGGGAAGGCACATAGCTGGCATCTGCTCCAAGTTCTGGTTTCAAAATGGCTTTCTCCCAGGACGTTCCTCTCTAGGCTGCAGCTCCTCCAAAATGTCACTCTCAGTTGCTCTGAGGTCCCTCTCTTTGTGAGTTCTTTTTATAGGACTTCAGTGAACTAATTAAGACCCACCGTGAATGGGCAGGGTCCACATCTTCATGGAAACATTCAATCAAGAGGTCACACCCTAATCAAAGGGGTAACTCACAGTTGGGTGGGTCACATCTCTATGGACACACTCAGCCACAAGGTTCCAACCTAATCCATGCTAATACGTCTGCCCCCACAAGATTGCATTAAAAAATACAGCTTTTTCTGGGGGACATAATGTATACAAACCAGTACACTAAGAAATATGAGTCTCCTATTCTGCAAAAAGCACCACACACAGAGTTTAAAAGCTGGGGGAAAATAATGGATTGAAATACATAATGGTAAACCAATGCTCCCACCCAGAACTAGGAAACGTGGATACAACGTATTTTATCTGCTTGAAGGCATTGGAGAATCTTCCAGGAAGGCAAAATCACAGGGTGGCTGTTCCAGAGGGAAGTGGGGAGAGTTATTGCAGGCCTCTTTTCCCATTGGGTTATTTGTCAATTCTGGGCACAGAAGGAGAGATGAACAATTGGGGTAGAGGGCCACTGCCAAGAGGCAAAAACCCAACTGAGCTTTCAATCCTTTCAGAGGGATGGCATTTGGGGCTGCCAATGAAGTAGTGAATTCAGCAGCCAAGATCCCAGAAAGAAGAAAGGCACAGAGACAAGAGCCTGACAGTGGCTGGTTTCCCTCAAAACATTCGTGGAATTCTTAACTTGCATGAGGCTGGAAGCTAAGTAGTTAAGCAGAAACTTCTGAGAATTAAGTGAAATTTGGGACAGTTATGGGTGCCAAGGAAAAATAAATTATATTACCTTGATAGCAAAACCGGACAAACAGCTTACAAGAAAGGCAAATTATAAGCTAATCTCTCTGAAGAACATACAGGTAAGAATCTGAAACAAAATACCAGCAAACAAAAAAGAATAATACAATACCTGTGGATTTATTCCAGGAATATAAGGTTAATTTAATATAATAAATTCTAAGAAATGTGCCACTTTAATACATTAAAAAGAAGGAAATCATATGATTATCACAAAAGATGCAAAAAAAAAGCATTCAATAAAATCCAACTCCAATTTATGGTTAAAAAAAACCTCTCAACCAATAAAGAATAGAAGGGAACATATTTAATCTGATAACAGGTTATGTACAAAAACCTATACCAAACATTGGATTTAGTGGTAAAATACTGAAATTCTTTTTACCTGTTATTTGCAATAACTGCTTATTCTTGCCAGTTCTCTTTGATTGAGCACTGGAGGTCCAAGCCAGTTATATTTGTTACTTAATTGCTGCCGAATCAATAACTCCAAAACTCGGAGGCTTAAAATAACATCATTTATCATCTCAAAGTTTCTGTAGGTGGTATAGATGGGTCCTCAGCTCAAGTCCTCTCACAAAATTGCAATCAGGTATTGGGCAATCTGCATTCATCATAGAGTCAGTTGGGAGAGGATTGGAGTAAAGAATTCTCACCTGGTTGCTTTCAGGAATTGGTTCCTTATGGGCTCTTGGACTGAAGATTCTGGCTGGCCATTGGGCAGAGGCCATCCTTAGTTCCTTGTCACATGTACCGTTGCAAAATGGCAGCTTGCTTTATGAGAACAAGCCAGCCAGAAGCATCAGAGAAAAAGCAAAGCAAGACGGAAGTCACAGTTCTTAATAGCTTCATCTCAAAGAGCTAGAGCCATATTTGATTCACTCGGTCAGCTCACCCTCAAGGGGAGGCAATTCCACGTGGATGTAATGGGGATCATTGGAAGCCCCTTTAGAAACCGACTACCACACCAGTGTGATACAATAAGAAAAAGAAATGCACGCAGATTGGAAAGAAAAAATAAAAATGTCATTATTTAAAGATGAACTGCTGGTGTCCATAGGAAATCCAAAAGAACCTACAGGCCATTGAAACTAATATGCACCTTTGTAGGATACAAGGAAAACATGCAAAAACCATTCATATTTCTATAAACTATCTACAAGAAATAGGTATGAAGATTTTAAATAGATACTATTTTCAATAGCATAAAAAAAATCAAATGCCTAACTCTAAACAGAAAACACACTCAAGAGCTTTATGCAGACAACTATAAAATGTTTACTGATAGAAGGCCTAAACAATTTATAACATTTTTGTGGAATGGAAGACACAATATTGGTAAGATGTAGAATTTCTTTATATAGACAGTGAAAATACAAGTCAAAGAGTAGGAAAAAAATATTTGCAATGTGTATCGCTGAGACAGGCTCTTATCCAGAATATATAAAGACTCCCTATAAATCAACAAGATATTGACAAACCAATAGAAAAGTGGGTGTATAAAAATGTGTGCAATGTCATCATACATAAGGGAAATGTCAACTGAAACCATGATGAGATATCACTAAACATACTCCAAAATGGAAACATGCACACACACACAGCACAACACAACACACTCTAAATAGTTTTCCCACTCCCCTTTTGGTCTCTGCCCAATGCAAGTGATGGTGGCCAACTCCCTTGTTACAGCAACTTTTGGATTAATAGCCTTCATTTGGAGGGTCTTCATTTATTTCCACAGTTTCTAAAACAGCTGGTTAGAGGGTGTTCCAGTTTGCTAATGCTGCCAGAATGCAAAACGCCAGAAATGGACTGGCTCTTATAAAGGGGGTTTATTTGGTTACACAGTTATAGTCTTAAGGCCATAAAGTGTCCATCAACAAAGGATACCTTCACTGGAGAAAGGTCACTGGCATCCAGAAAACTCTATTAGCTGGGAAAGCATGTGGCTGGTGTCCACTTGTTCCCAGGTTGTGTTTCAAAATGGCGTTCTCCAAAATGTCTGCATCAGCTTCCAACAGCCATCTTCAAAATGTCTGTCTCAGCTACAGCTAGCTGTGAGCTCTTTCTGTCTGAGCTTTTATAAGGCTCCAGTAAACTAATCAAGGTCCATGCTGAATGGGTATGGCCACACCTCCATGGAAATACTGAACCAATAGGTTCCAACCTAATCCACACTAAAACATCTGCTGCCCCCAAGACTGCATTAAAGAACATGGCTTTTTCTGGGAGACATAATATATGCAAACCAGCACAGAGGGCATGACTGTTTAAAGACCTACAGCTTCTGGGAAGGAGGGGTTTTCATATCTACTTATAACGAGTTGCAAATGCACGATGGCCACCCCCTCCCCAACCTACCCCCATCCCCACCCCTAGCCAGACATCCCTCTTCGATTGCATCTCTTCTCACTGGGCTTTAATGCAGCAGCAGACATCCATGGAGCTCTTAATATATTCCAGACACTTTTCTAAATTCTTTACAAAGCATGGCTCCTTCAATCTCTAGCAATTTGGGGTCATTCAAGATGCAATATCTGCAGGCATGAGGCCAGTTTATCCATTAGTATATGAGAAAACCACGTCCTGCGCTGGCTGAAGAATAATAAGCCAGGAAACCAGTTCTGGCCTTCTGATGTTTTCCCTGCTTTTCTGTTGCACCCTTTCTTTTGAGAACACTCCAACCTGGCTCTGCTGCTTGTCCCCTTCCCAAATGGGTACAAGGTAAGACGGTAGTCAAAGGGCGAGCAGAGACCCAGGCTTGGCTCCAAATTGCAAACATTGACAGCAGCTTTCTGAGAAAACTGCCTGATAATCCTCTCTGCCTCATCCCAGGGACTGCTCTCGACCTTGCTTTTGACAAAACGGAATCTTCAGTTTGCTTAACCTTGGAACAATCCCACCTACTCAGCACCTACATTGTTTGGCTTCGGTAACCCAGGTTCACTTCTGTTGCTAGCAAACACAGATTCTTATCTGAGCCAGAAAAAGGTGCAAACAATGGGCTGGTGAAAATCTGCAAAATGCCCAATTCAAGGTCATTCTATCCCATGGTAGTGGAAGTGGGGGAGGCCACCATAAAGGGGGACAGAATGATCACCCCAGGGGAGAAACTAAATAGAGTGTCCACCTGGGGTTAAGATGCAGCAGAGTGAGGGAAAAGATGCAAAGCTGGCCAAACCCAGTGAAGGGGCTGATGGAAATCCTTGGAGAAAACCGGCCACACAGCTCCACCACTAAAGGCTCAAGGGCTTCTGGCCAACACTGTCTACTTGAGAGTGGTTTATGTAAGGGCAAACTGCCCAGACTGAGCCCTTCATCAATAGTCAGCTTACCAAAATAGGGGACACAAACAAGATTCACTCTTCCCAGACTCTTTACAAACTCCCCCTTATAAATTCTGGTTGCTCTTTGTTGCTTGACTCCATCTCCAACTGACGTGAATGCGCAATCACTAACCAGAGTGCAGAAGGAATAAATAAACATCTCTAAGTGTGATTCTTGGCTAAATGTCAAGGAACCAAGTCACACAGCCTGAACCGGGCAACAAGGCAGTGATGAAGAAACAGTTCCAAGAAAGAGAGGCCCTGGTCAAACTCCCTGGGATTTTGGGGCACAGCTGTAACTTTCTCATTTTTGCTGTTTTGCATTTTCACCCTCTGGGTATGGCCCCATCAGGTGCTATATCTCAGTGAGTGTTCCTGTTTGCTAATGCTGCCAGAATGAAAAACACCAGAAATGCATTGGCTTTTATAATGGGAGTTTATTTGGTTACAAAGTTACAGTCTTAAGGCCACAAAGTGTTCAAGGTAAGTCATCAACAATCGGGTACCTTCACTGGAGGATGGCCAATGGCATCTGGAAAACCTCTGTTAGCTGGGAAGGCATGTGGCTGGCGTCTGCTCCAAGTTCTGGTTTCAGAAAACCTCTGTTAGCTGGGAAGGCATGTGGCTGGCGTCTGCTCCAAGTTCTGGTTTCAGAATGGCTTTCTCCCAGGACGTTCCTCTCTAGGCTGCAGCTCCTCAAAAATGTCACTCAGTTGCTCTTGGGGTGTTTGTCCTCTCTTAGCTTCTCCAAAGCAAAAATCTGCTTTCAAAGGCCATCTCCAAAATGTCTCCATAAGCTGCAGCTCCTCTCTCAGCTCCTGTGTGTTCTTCAAAGTGTCCCTCTTGGCTGTAGCAAGCTCACGCCTTCTGTCTGAGCTTATATAGTTCTCTAGTAAACTAAGCAAGGCCCATGTTGAATGGGCAGGGCCACACCTCCATGGAAATTATCTGATCAGCTATCACCTACAGTTGAGTGGGTCACATCTTCATGGAAACACTCAAAGAATTACAATCCAATCAACACTAATACATCTGCCCACACAAGATTTTATCAAAGGTAATGTCATTTTGGGGGACATAATACATTCAAACTGGCACAGTGGGCTGTACAACTTTTTTTTTTTTTTTTTTTTTGGCTTATCAACCAGAATTTATTGGCTCAAAGTTTTGAGGCTAGGAGAAGTTCAAAATCAAGGTGTCAGCAAGGAGATGCTTTCTCCCTGAAGACTGTGGTGATCTGGTGCTGTCTGCTGGCGATCCCTGGGTTCCTTGGCTTTCCCATCACATGGCAATGCATATGGTAATGTCCTCTCCTCTGTCTTCTGGTTCTGTTGACTTCCACTTTCTCACTTCTCCACATGGCCATCTTGTCATAAAGCTACCAGTAATAGGATTAAGGCTCAAACTCGTTCAGATAGGATACACCATAACTAAAAATATCATCTTCAAAATGTCCTATTTACAATGAGCTTACATGCATAGGAATAAATTAAGAGTAACAGCCTCCCCACCCAGGGTACATAATTCAATCTACCACACCCACTGATATATTTTACTTCTTCCATGTAATAGCTTAAGTTATTGCTAAATAGGTTGAATAGAACAAAAGTAAGCATAGATCCCTAGATATACCACCAGAGAAACTTTCTTCTGGTTGATGTAAAGTAGAATACAACTTTTAAAGAGAGAAATACTTGTGTACTTATTTCTCTTTATGGCCAGAAAGAGGGGCATTATGGGGTGTGTAACCTCCTCTTGAAAAGCAATCTTGGTGGAAGGCAAACACCAAGAGGAAGACAAGGTGGGGGCAGCCAGGAAAGGAAATTCAGCCAATTCCCCACAATCCAAGGGGAAAAAAGGGTTCTTGGAGAGCCAGCCCTGATGAAGCAATCTTAGTCTTAGCTTTCAAGAGCCCCAGTTGGTTTCTAACAAGATGCCACATGGCTGAAAGATTAGCTTTTTCTCCACAGGGGTCAATAGGCACCAGTCATTGGGAAGTAGATGGAGATAAAATTCTGCCGCATTTTATAAAGATTAGATATAGTCAAAAGAAGGCATGGGATACCTCCCCGAACAGTTAGTTCTTCTCCATTCAGAGCTATAAGGGGATTAAAAGAGAGCCAGTTTCCCTTGCTTGGAGTCTTCCCATCTTTTCCTTTGCTTTCTCTTCTCTCTTCCCCTCCCCCTACTTTTTGTGCTCCCTCCCCCTCCCCTGAACCTTGAGAGACTGAAAGACTTCTAAACAGCTCTTGAAAGCACTGTTCTGTGAGTCACTGGGAAGGATTTGCTCCAGCAATCACAAGTAAGAGGCACAAAAAATGCAACAAATTCCAACTGTCTCAACTTCATGTTTTGCAGCAGTTAAACATGAAGAAAATCGGAGTCTGGCAGACCACAAGGTCATATACCCCCTTCTTCTCCTTCTCTCTAAAAATCCCATCTTGCTTCTGCTCAGCGAGTTACTTGGTCTCCAGGTATTCCCGAAAGCATATCAGCTAATAAGCCTTTAACCTGGACTTAAGTCACTTTAACCATTTTTTTTCCCTTGACATTCTGTTCAAGCAGAATATAGATGATGATCATGTTTATCAATATTTGCTTAACTTTTAAACATTTTCACATGCTTGAAGCATGTGAATAACATAATGGGCTAAGAACTTTAGATTCCTTATTCCATTATTATCTCAAGAAAAATCCTATTAAAGCTCCTATATTACAGATAAGGAAAAAGGACATGGAAACTTATTGTTTATTGCAAGGATGCTTCAGAGAAGTGGTTTTCAAGCTATAGGCTACATGATTTAGAACATCACAAGTAGCAATGTAATACAACTAGCTTTAAAAAGTAAAATAGACCTTTAAAGTAAGGGCTGATTCCAGATTTGAGGGAAGAAAGTACAAAGTGATACTGGGGAATCTTATTTGGCCAGGAAACCATGAAATGGCCAAAGAGTAAGGGGGATTTGATCATTATTTATTGAATTAAATGTTTGTATCTAGGGCAACAGTTGCTGTTGTCTTCAAAATACCAGTTGAACATTTTCTTTTTTTTTCCTGCTAAAAAGAAAACTTGTTTTATCTGCAGAGTATGTTTCTCATGCTAGATATAATTGGAACTGTGATGAAGCACTTCAGAAAGTGTTCCTTGTGCCAAAAAGTACTGCAATTTGTTTTTTTTAGGATAATGGAAAGAGCTGGTACATAAGACAGTTTTTGAATCTCAAGCACTGCTCTAACCTATGATTGTCCTCTTTAGCGCACAGGCTATGCTATCAGAATAGATAATTGGTCCACTTTTTCTAATTTACAAGTGTGGCCAGAAAAGACTCCCATTTTGCTTCAAATCATTTGCAGGTCCACACTGAACATTCATATGCATTCAAATATGAGCAAATGGTTTCAGCAAGATTTGACACACACAGTGATTTTGACGAACAAAAATACTACACTTTTTTCATCGGGATCTACACATCTCACTCCAATCTGTCATGTCAATTTATCTAAAAATGTCTTTTCTTCCCATGTCATTTTCTTCTGCCCAAAAATATCCAATAATTTCAAAACATCCCTGGAACAACTGTTGAAACATACCAACAAAGACCTTTCTATATATCAAAAGAGTAGTGATAGTGTATATCAAATCACATCCCGTGTTAACTCAGCTTTCATTATTCTATGTTCCCAGCATTGTGCACCATAGATGCTGATATTGGCACGCACGCGCGCACACACACACACACACACTAGGCAATTAAATCTTTTTATACTGCTCATTGAGATGCTATTTAGTCTTCAAAATGTGCTTGAACTTCTCATGTATTGATTTCACACTTGTCACAGAACTCAAGAGCTATTTGTGGAATGACTAAATGAATGAGTGAATGAGAGTGAGAAAGCAATGCCAAGAAATGGGTCACTTCCCTGGAAAAATCTTATGGGAGCTTAGAGGATGAGAAGTAAATGATTCTAGGCATTTTCCTTCTTCTAGAAATTCTGAAAATCCATCTAGCAATTAAGGGTCTTGTAGGGAAAAGGCAGCCACATTCCTTCTCTTAAACTTAAATTGGATTCTGATTTCTCATAACACATGCACACACAAAGCAAACAGAGAGCATATTGCTGTTTTGAAATTTTGTCAGTGTGTTAGCATTCATTCAAATGCCAGGATATATACTAGAGTGCTCGACAGAATTCCAGGTTGATCTTTTACCTCAAGTCAATTCACCATTGTCTACGAATATGAATTCACTTCTCCAGAGAAGCCAAAGTGACTCAAATACTCCTTTTTTGAACCATCTTCTTTCACATTCATTGGGCCCAGTTCTGTTTCTCATAGGCACCACCAATGATTGCTTCCACTCACCCCAATCCAACTAAGATGATATCTGTATGGATCTTTTAAATGAGCTCCCGAAGAGTCAAACGTTCACTGCCACCTGAGACTGCAGATTATGCATCACCCAGATGTGAACAGAAGCAGTCCCTCCCCACAACCCTCACCTTGAAGAAACCAAAGCAAAGGAACATGATGAAAAGTTTAAACAGGTTTTCCTGGCCCAAAGGGCTGCGCTGCTTCAGGTGATGTAAACATGGTCAAACACGTCCAGTTAATTAAAACGTGAAAGCACACAGTCTCCCAGCTTCCTCAAGACTCTGCAATTAATCCTTTGCTTTCCAACTGTGAGTGTATGATAAATAAACCATGCAAAACTTTCAAACATCACATTTCCATCTCTTTATTACTATGATTTTCACCTTCAATTATAATTGGTGTGGCCACAATCAGTGAGCCACTGAGATGTTACAGCATACTGTATCAATTCATAAAAGTAGGATACTCCTGAAGATGAGACTTTCCTGTGTCTCATAAAACTGAGAATTCTCCCCAAAGAGTTGTGTTGAAATGGCTTAGAGTGCACAGTGAGTCAATAAATTATTGAAAACTGAGGTAGTGAGGTACAGAGGGGGCATACTGGACATAGCCAAATGCAAATGGACATATCTTTAAACAAAGAGTTTCTCCAGATTCTGTTATCATGAATGAGCTGCTAGAAATCATGTGGAGCAAACCCTTGGTTCTTCTAAACCAAAAGTCAATTGGTTTAGAAGAGGTTACATCCCCAAACCAGTCAAAATATTACTTCCAAATATCTGTCAATTCCCCAATTGAGTTCCCATCAAAGGCACCGTGACATCCTGCTAGACTTCAAAACTCCAGTCGTGGAGTGAGTCAGAATCGCTTCATAAACGTCTACATGGAGTCAAAGTCAAGATGTCTCAATGACTAATGAGCTCTGGAGGATAGGAATACAGATTGTTTAATTTTCTGAGATTCCCAAGGTACAGAACACATATATTAGTGTGATTAGCTTGGTGACAGAAGAAAATTTGCAGCAGAGTGTTGAACTACACAAGGATATATACGTAGCACCTGTATAAGGCAGAGTTTGAGTCCCTTCTAGTAAGAGCAGAGACCACTTTCAACAAGAGAAGTGTCTTTCTGCAACTTTTACCGATAAGACCAAGGGAGAACTGAGCTCTCAGGAAAGCCTACACACAACTCATTTGTAGTTTGGATCCGCAGGGCTTCAAGCTGGAGTTTTATTTTCTACAGGATGTCTGTTAGGCACTCAAATGTGACAACCATAAATAGAGGCACATTATGGAACAGGCTTTTCCCTTGAAAAGTAGTAGAGTAGAGGAGATTTTCACACGACAGGACCACAGAAACGAGACATTTTCTAACCACACACACACACGCGACGACTGTGATTACTGCAAAAACCGATCCAGCTTCTCCTGAATGCGGGCAAACGCGTCTTTCCCCATGTAGTCGATTCGTCCTTCTTCCCACTTTCTTCTTTCTTCCTTAGGATTTAGTTCCTTGACCTTCTCTTGAATGGAAATCTCGGACACGGAAATGGCCAGGTCAATCTACAAAAGACAAGCCAACGAGAAGTGATTTTTGAAGTTGTTCATCATGAACAAAAAATTCCCAAGCCACCCAAGGGTTGGTAATTCACCCTACCAACGAATCCAGTTTTCAGAGACAGGTGCTTCTCAGGAGCGTTTTTCTTTTGAACAAAATACGTACTGGACTTAACGTGGTACTCTCTTAAGAAGATGCTTTTTGCCTGACTACAATGTTTGAAATTACATGACATGCAAAATTATATGTGTTCACTTTTTCCTTAGAATTGTTTTTAATTTCTAGTGGCTAAACCATGCTATCCACGTGTACACATGCACATTATTGATTTCATATTTACACCCAGCAAAATTTCAATATTCTGTATCACAGTAAATAAATTATGTTAAATGAAGAAAATTATAGGTTTTATCTAAATGAAACCTATTATATTTTGGACCTCTTGGCAAGATAATTTAAATAATTTTCCTCTTGCAATGGCAAAATGGCAGGGTTTCTGTCTTCTTTAGTGATTGGTATGAGAGGACATTTAAAAACACAAGTGTGTAAACACACACACATCTTACTTATGTTTGGTACTCAAGGGGGTCAGCAAAAATAAATATATTTGCTTTGAAAACTTCTTATCAAGACTAGAAAAAGACTTTTAAAGTATGCATGAAGTAGCAACAGTGGATACGCAGACATCCAGACAAATGGAAACACACACACAAACACACTCACATACATATACCTCCATTGTATATACATATATATGTATAAAGTTTATATGTATACTGTATATACATATACACATATATATGTGTATATATATACCATATACCTGTATTTACCATATGCCTATACCTATACATATACATAATACAAATACATATACATATTTGACACTCAAGTTGACACAGATAATTTCCCAGATGGTGTATATTTGGGGGATGAGTTGGACTGTAGAAATATGCATTATTGTTTCTATACCACTGGAAATATAGTAATTTTTCCTCCAAGTATTCACCACCATGTTTTAAAGGGTTTTGACATGGAACAGTCTGCCAATCTGCATGCATTACAACACTCTTTATTAAAACAGAGCCATCCCATGATTCAGGAAATATCGACAGTGAAAGCAGATCTATTCTAAGCTAGCTTAATATCTCCCACCATCACCCTAAGAGCACCTGAAGTGAGGGTTTAGACACATGAGTTCCTGAGAATTCAAGTTTTCTGGAACTTATGGGACTTGTTGGCACCCCCAGCTGCCACCCCAGTTTCTTATGACAAAACACTGAGGTGATAGCCAGAGGACATGTGCTTCCAAAAAGCTCCTTGGACTCATGAATTAGGCTGTCATACACGGCAGTAGCTAAGGGAGCTCTGTAACACAGTGGAGACACGTAGGAAGAGAAGGTCAAACTTGCCCAGTTAAGGAAATGGACAGAGACTGGGCACCACTGGAATGAGACACTCCGCTCCCAGTGACACCTTTGGAAGCTCGGAGGCTCTGGGTGCCCTCTGGACAGGCGCAGGTAGCTATGGGGTGGGAGGCACAGAGCTAAGCTCTAGAGTCGGATCATTAGGATTCTTTTGAGGACACTCCTGCACTAGGTAACTCCCCCCCAGTGTCTGAGGTGGGCATCAGGTGCTCGAGATATCAATGCACCTGTCCCGGGCTCCAAGCCAACCCCGATGCAGAGCTGTCAAAGGAGCTCAGCCCAACATCCCACCCACACACCTACATCCACTCATAATTACAGATTCAAGTCATACGACCTCAAAACCATTGCAAATGGCTGAAAATACTGTGGGGGCAAACTCGCATTTGGCAGATAGCAGTTTCAGAAGAAACCTTGTTACACACAGCTCTAGAAATAGGTTCAAATGGTTGCCTTTAGTATAGACGAGATTGGCAAAGTTAGGGTGACAATAAACTTTCACATTTTCTCAAAGAGTAAATTCTGTTAAAGGTGTTCTACAAACTAAAATATTTAATACATGGCAGGTCAGGTTCCAAATACATTTTCAACAATAACATTCATCAGACACCCAACACCCAGCTCCAAAGCAGTATTTTCCATTCGCTATTATTTGAGGACCAAAGCATGTGATTACGTCATTATTAATGGAAAAAGCCCTACACTTCAGCTGTTATTTTCACCAAATGCATCCACAGGAGAGAATGAAGACTAGGAAATCCAGAAGAGGAGAGTTCAGGAAGAAAGCATCTTTCACTTAGATCTTAAAGAAGAAATCTCTGCATGCTCGATTTGGATCAAAACATTCCCCCCCCCCCCAATCTCACAGCTTTTATTCTCTTTGTATTAGAAAATTAAGCATCGTGCATTAGCATCCATGTTCACACTGCAGGAAGAGCTAGCACAGCCTCTCCGCTTCACTTTAATAAACTTGGGCATGATGGCTTTTAAAGGCTGTGCAGAATCATCGAGGAAATAAACTACAGCAAGCACCCTCAGGCAAAGACCCAACAGAAGACACACGGATCGGATTCTCCAGACAGGCAGACCTGCTCTGATTGCAAAAAAGCAAGGCTGAAAATCGAATTAACCAGCCGGTGCATGCGTGCAGCTGCAGTGGGAGCTGATAGCAATGTCTCCATCAGGAGCTTTGGACTAGGAGGGGGACAAGGGTTCGGATACCACCTCCAAAGCATCCTGAGGGGCGGGGTCCCCGGTGACGTCAACAGGGGCTTCCTGTCCTGCTTCCAAGACGTCCTCAGATGGGCTGCTTTCAGCTGTATCAACTGGCTGCTAGAAATATAACCATTGTGCCATTAGTCAGTGATGGGCTCCAGGGGACCTCAAGGAAAGCCCAAAATACAGAGAGCTCTTTTGGCCGTGCCAATGAGCCTTCTCTGGGAAGTTTTGCAAAGCTTAGCTTTGCTGTTCTTAGCTTTTCCTGAACCACTGTCCATTTCTTGTGAAAGCTGAGATGCTAAAAGTTCTTGTGGAATGTATCAAAGTTAACTTTTCAGAAATAGCATTGATAGTTTATACCAAATGCTCTTGGAAGCATTTTACCAAGATAATCTCTTGCTGAGAATTAAAGGTCTATGGAATCACTCTGTGATGGTTCTTTGCTAACAGAAGTCTGAATCCATTAAGGCAAATTTTCTTTAAAAAATTAAAATTCAAAATCTTCCAATAGTGATTTTAGACATTGCTCCAAAATCCTACCAAAACTTCAAATAAAAAATTGAGTGAGATAACATGCCATGTTGATGTTATGTCTATTTCTTTTCTGATTCTTCCTAAAATAAGGGCAAGAGAATAACCAACCAAATGAGCAACAAGAAGGAAAATAATGAAGGAGAAAAAGTCTATTCCAACAACCAGGGACCTTAGCTACTTGGATAACAGAGAAATGGAGCAATCTCAACAGAACTTATTCCTGGTTGGAGAAACCATTCAGAAAGCTCCTGGGGTGAGGAATAATGCATGTGACATGTTCTTTGGGATGTTGCAGACATAGATATTCTGGGAAGATAATGAGCAATTAGAGAGACGAGTGTGTTTAAGAAGTATAAATATATACCGAAGTGGTTTGGGTCTCTGTGAAGTCTGCAAATTGGGGGAAGGATGGTGAAACGGGGTCACAAATGGTTGCAGCAGAACTCTCAATTTCAGGGCAACCTACCATCTGTTGTAAAGAAAAAAAACAGCAAAGTCAAGTTCAATAGAAGTCATGTTAGGACACACCTTCATGCAAATACAAGCAGCTTCTCTGAAAATACACAGTCTATTTTTCCTGCCTCCATGATGCAAATGAAGGTTGGTGATGAATATATCTATGGCCAAGAGTAACATGCTCACCAATACCTGTGTTTTCCTCACCTTGGGCTCACACCTGGCTCCAAGCCTCAGCCTCCTTGCACCAGGAGAGGGCCATGGGGCTGAGTCTCACTAGTGGACTGGGAAGAGGTGGTGTGGTCACCTCTGGACTGGGCAGTGAGGAGGGGCATGCTTTTCCTACCCCCCTCTCTCCCCACTGGCTGGGTGAATCACAAGGACCCCTAAGCCTTCTGCAACTCAAGCTCCATGAGAAAACAAGGCCCCAAAGAAAATAATGCTACTGACAATTCTCTCAATTCTCCCAAGCGTGATACATAGTAGCATCAGTGCTTATATAGAGGAGATAAATTAATGTTCTCGATACATGGTTGCCTTAGAGCTGTCTCAAGGACCCTCCATTGAAAAGAGCTTCTTTAAACAATGGTAGAACATTGCAATGACAGGTTCCTGGCCCCACAATGATTGTATGGAGTAAAGGGTACTTTTGCACCCAGCTGACTGGGATGAAAACAAGTACTAAACATTTACTTATGCTGGGGATGTTTGTTACAGCAGCTAGCCCACCCTGACAGATACAAGGTCAGGAAGCAAGCCTGTGCCTGCAAGGGTGGCTCCATAATGGGGCCAAAGGCCCCTGAAGCTTCCCTAATGAGCATCAACAAGAAAGCTGAAAGAAAATTGTCAATCCATACTTCAAACACACTGCAGAAATCTTGGGGGTGGGGTGGGGTTGTGTGTGGGAGGGGACCCAAGGTGAGCTCCTGTAGCCTGGGCTAGGAAGGCCTGATGAAAATTTTCAGTCTATTGCCCCTGAGATTTTTAGTGAGTCAATCTGGGCAAGAGCCTTATAACCCATATCTCTAGTACTCACATCTCTAATTCCAGCTCCCCCATTTTGGAGAAAGTCCAGTTCATTCCTTTATTACTCAAGGTATCAATTTATTCATTCAACAGATATTTATTGAGGGGAGGGCCACAGAGGCCCAATTCCTAACTTCCTGAAGCTTACCATCAAAGGGGACAGAGATGCATTCATCTAATAGTGAATACAGAGTCACAAGCCACAAAAATTCTAAGAAAGAAAATTCTCAGAGAAGTGTGAGCAGCTTTCCCAGAGGGCCTGTATTTCTGATGGAGGAACATCTTCAGTGAAATCTGAAGTATGTCTAGGAGTAAATGATATAAAATCCTGGAGTTGGGGTGAGAAAAAGAACCGTACGTGCTCTTTGCACAAGCATAGCATGGCAGCTGGGAAAGGTGACCGTTAAGATTCTGAAAGAGTGCAGGGAAAGTGCCCCAGTGTCAGCCTAGAAAATTCCATGAGAGGAAGGTCCAGCCTAGAGCTAGCCGATATGGAAAAATGTGGGTCGTTTCTTGAGATAAGATTGAGGCCCAGGTCGTCTTATAAACAGAACCCTCAGTGGGGGTACAGACATTGAAATATCTGACCCATCACAGGGCACAGAGAAGACGTCAGCTCCTGCTAAAATCCAACACGAGGGGAATTTCATTTGCAGAAATACTCAGTAAAATATTAATGAGCTAGCTACATACCAGAAAGTCAAAATTAGTGAAATTCAGTAAAAATTAAAAATGTGCAAGGTAATGCTGTAATCACAAACTTGCTTTTTCTTCATGTTGATTTTTCTATCTCATACACTCGAAAGTATCATTTAAAATATCAGCTCCTTCTTCCAGATCTTGATTATGCATTTAAAATCCAAAAAGAATATTGAGCCCTCATAATTTCAGTGGAAAGCAAAAATGTAAAGTTTCCAAAACATGAGTGACTACGAAAACAGCAGCTCCTGTTTATTAAGATATCATCAACTGGTTCTTCCAGTTCAATATGAATTCCTTGGGCATATTTCCATTTAGTCCTTATGACAACCTCATGAGGTGGATATATTGATCTCTACTCTTTCTGGTGAAAAGCCTAATATTGAAGTAGAGATAGCTGCCCGACATGACACAGCTAGCAAGTAAGAGAAGAGGATTTGACCCACATCTGTCTCAGTAAGCCCATGCTACTTGGTCCTCTACCATCTATATCTGTAACATATCTTAGATCTCCATGGTCTGCAAAACACTAAAACAAGTTTTAGGGGAAAAGGGTGAATTACATAACTATACTGCCATATAAATATATTCACCATAAACAAAGATAATTTTGCTACCCAATCAGCGTTGGGTAGTGGGATGTCCTGAATTTAAATACTGAACTCCATAAGGAAAAGGACTGGGATAAATAATTTCTGAGTCTTGGTTTATTTATTAATATGAAGTGCAGACATATACTGAAATGAAGCACTGAATCTGAGAAAGAGTAAGTGCTCAGAAAAGATTATGAATAGGAAAAATTTCAATTCTTTGGCTATTTCTCCTTAATTTCTCTCAATGAAGAATATAAATTCCACATAAGCCAATCAGGAAATTTTATTGTTCATTAAAAAGTGATTTAAATAAGGGTTATATTTTTGATAACAAATGATGAAGTAATAAAACAGCTTTCCTGGTTGTTTTGTGCAGGTGTGTTATAGACTTACAAATTTAACTTAACCAGGAAGACAAGTTCAGTCAACAATCACTAACCTTTCTGATCCAGACCCTAAATTAATTTAAAAACAATTAATATTAACAACCAAAATATAGAAAGAAAAATCATTAAGAGATATTCCGCTTATTCTTACTAGCAACTCTGAGGTATGTCCTTAACATATCATGCAGAAAGCACAGAGACAACTCTACAAGAAATTTTTGACAACAGATCATTTTTGGCAGGTCTATGAACGTGTATCTGTGAAACTGACTTTCACAGACTGCGTTTAATTTTATGCTTAGGTAATACATACTTCAATGATTCACCCCTCAAAGGCTGACTCAAGTTTGGGTCATCTTGAAAGAAGATTTAGTGGCATTGAAAACAAGCCAGAGGAAGTCTCACCTCAGAGGACAGAGGATGAAGTATGGAGAACAGATTATAAACAAAAGGACTCTCAGTCCGGAAAGAGTGAAGCTAAGGGACGACATCATAAAGCCAGACTGTGCCAGGGAGGGATGTGCAATGACTATGGAATGCTGAAATTCAAGACACAGAAAGGTAAATTTAGAACAAATAAAAGGAAGCACCACTTTGCATCCTGGGCTATAAAATTCCAAAATTATAACTGCCGGAGGTAGCAAAAGCTAAAAATATAAGTATATAAAGCCGTTCAAGAATGGAAGAAGGATTTTTTTCACTTTCAGCAATTGGTGATAAAGCTTGTTGCAGACTAACCCTTCTGTCAAGAACAACTAAAAGGATGGGCACATACAGATAGATGGACAGACAGACAGTCAGATGGATAGATGATAGACACATAAGGGCTGACTGGCTGGATAGATAGATAGATAGATGATAGATAGATAATGGATGGTTGGATAGATTGATAGATGACAGATAATGGATGGATGAATAGATTGATAGAAAAATTAGATTGACAGAAGATAGATAAATGATAGATAATGGATGGATGGATAGATTGATATAGATAATGGATAGATGGATAGATTGACAAATGATAGATAATGGATGGATTGATAAATAGACTGATTAGATAGATACGATGGATAGATAGATGATAGATGATGGATGGATGGATAGATTGCTAGATGATAGATAATGGATGGATGAATAGATTGATGATAGATAATTAATGGATGGATAGATTGAAAGAAGATAGATAATGGATGGATAGATTGATAGATGACAGATAATGGATGGATGAATAGATTGATGCTAGATAATTAGTGGATGGATGGATAGAAAGATGATAGATAATGGATGGATTGATAGATAGACTGATAGATTGGATGGACAGATAGATAGATGGATGAATTGATAGATTGATGACAGATAGATTGAATAATGAACCAAATAGCTGCTAAGGCAGGAAAAACTTGAGAGTCAAGTTCTTGAGGTGAGCAGGAGTGACACTGAAATTTGGCATCTTATTTCCCTAAGAGGCTGTAAACCTGAGTAATACTGCTAATAAAGGAAAGATTAATAAAATTATTGAAACTATGTCACTTCTCTTCATAAAGGGACACCATTTAGGGAGTGAAAAGGCAAATAGCAGAGTGGAAGAATATATTTACTCTATATTACTAAGAACTTGTAACTGGAACATATACAAATTGTTAAAGCTCCAGCCTTTAAGAAAATGAAAGAAAACATCAGAATAAAAATGATCAAATGCCTACAATAAGCACATGAAAACAGGCTCCACTTCATTAGTCACCTCACAAATGCAAATTAAAGCCAGGAGATACCATAATATCCTCATTGACAGATCAAAATGTGGGTGAGAATTGGAGCAACTGGAATGCCCCTGCCCCACAGCTGCCCCATTCCTGAGGTCTTTGTTTGGCGTTGTCTCTTTATTTCTGGGTAAGAGGAGCTCACAGTATCCCAAACTCAGAGCTACTTGTATCTGAGACATCTGCCTGGTCAGTTTTGCTGGGTCTTGTTTCCGGGGCCCCGCTTTCAGATTCTCACAGACGCCACCCCTCGTGTTGTAACCGAATGGCTCAGTAGGCAAGCCTGGTGCCATCTTGGATTTTCCTGCCTGCCTTTCTCTTAATGACTTCCTTTTGGCCACTGGCATGCCCAAGGATCTTCCTTCACTTTGGTAGGTTA